>NW_007885563.1:0-545 GCF_000696425.1 Galeopterus variegatus
ATTTTCCATTAACTTCTGTTCATCACTTTCAGCATAGCACTGAAACAGTTTATCCTTCAGTTTCTTCAGGTCATATATAAGGGTCATTCCAACACCATACTCTTCTGGAGACTTATACCACTGTCTAGCTTCTCTAACAACATGATTTTCTCACCTACAGGTAAACATAAATCCTTCCTTTTTTTCTTATCACTGTTACCCATAGGGATATGCATGGGTTTCTGACATTTCAACAATTTTTTTTTACCGCAGAGCAAAGAATAAGCAAAAAACACAGCGAGTAAGTATGTAGGTCTTGACCCCACTTGGGGTATCGTGGGAAACTTGCCACTGGCATGTCTGACCTACACACATACCACTTCATCACCCTTTGTGAGCAAGCTTGCGTGGGGGAATCTGGGTGTGTGCACAGAAGATATGTCACAGCTGAAGGGGGCTGGGAGGGTCTTTTATCCCTTGAGGACACTAAATAAACTGTGTGTTGTGCACCTGCATTTGACTGTAAGCTGTCACATGAGGCCATGTGTGGAATTTTCCATTTGTGT
>NW_007885564.1:0-545 GCF_000696425.1 Galeopterus variegatus
AACAAGGGCTGTCTGATGTCTGAAGAGAGAGACCCAGGAGGGGGGTGGTGAGCACATGTGGCGGCTGACATCAGGGCTCTGTTGGCTACCTGGCTGATTGCAGCAGTCTTAAAAGTGGGGACACGTCCTCCAGGACATCCGTGATGACTGTCTCTGGGGCACAAGGGCACATCAGCAGTTTCATGGAAATCACTTTCCAAATCCTCAATTTTCATATTTAATCATTCTTAATATGGGTCAGCCTGAGAAGTCATTTCCTCAGGAGGGTCCCCTTTTTCTCCTCCCTTTTCAAAATCACCTTTCCACACTTTACCGAAAAGGAAAAGAAGACATAGTTCCCACCCATTCCTATGTTGACTGGGGTGCATTGCCCCAGAGTGGGGGAACCTCCAGCCTCCAGACGGAGATGAGGGAACAGAAATATGGCAGTTGGTCTTGAGACAGGAGGTGACCAATTGTCATGGACAAACCTCTGAAATTTAATAGTTTTCCAATTATTAGCTTTCAACACAACTGAAGGAGAACCTAGTGAAGTTATCAGGTCA
>NW_007885565.1:0-545 GCF_000696425.1 Galeopterus variegatus
AAAATAAAAGCAGATTAAGGTGATGGAGAGCAACAGGAAAAAATTTTCAATGATATGCAAAACTACTGCAACATTTTCCTCACTATTATTTTATACAAAATACTTCCAAACTTTTAGAGAATTATTTTTTGATTATTTTTTTCAAGTGTTAAATATAATTGCATTTCTTTTTATTAGAACACAAGATTATCTGACTTGCCAGTTGGCCTTACAAATAATCGTTAGTCTAAATTTATGATTGTACATGATTTTTAAAGACGTGTGCATGATTTTTAAATGCTCATATGTATTTCTATGTTTGACACCATTTTGGTAGAGATATCAATTGAATATTTTTTTTTCCTTTTAAGATTTTATTTCCTATTTTCAAGGTTAAAATATAGCCTTTTAAGATTTTATTTACTATTTTCAAGGTTAAAATATAGATTATTTTAAGAAAATATAAATAAAATAATAGATGTCTTTCCATCTAAAGTTCAAATTGTATAATATATTGTTTTTTCTTAAGTACAGGTGACATGTCTAGCTCAGGAAAAAATACATAA
>NW_007885566.1:0-545 GCF_000696425.1 Galeopterus variegatus
CATTTTTAGACTAGTTGTATTTGCTATTATAAATACAAAGTTTAATAAAATAGAACGTAAACTAATAAAATATTAATGCAATAAGAAAACATCTAAGGTGTTTCCTTGAAAATTATGTTGAACATGGGAAAACTAAATAAATGTGATTTAGTTAAAATAAAATTAGTGTGATAAAAATTACTGCCATATGAGGTAGAGAAAAACAACTGAAAAGGACTAGGAAAAGTTTTCAAAATTGAGAAGGATTCTGTACTCACAGTACTTAACAATGCCTTTAAGTTTTCACTCCACTTTGAAAGAGCCAAAGCTAGAAATTATGATTACACAAGACAAGTGTGGTTTATGAAAGAAGATGATGTGGAACTGTATTTAGAGGACATAAATGCAAAATGGTCTCAACTAAATTGGCAGGTGATTATATATTTATATCATTTACTTAAAAATAAGATATGCATTGTGTCATATGTTTCATTTTATGTATATGTACATACGTATGTGTGTTATATACTTTTATTAAGGTGCCCTAGTTCAGTTGAATACTTTTC
>NW_007885567.1:0-545 GCF_000696425.1 Galeopterus variegatus
TCTAATGGATGAGAAATTCCTGGTGAGTTTAAAGCAGAAGAGTGGCACAACCTGATTGAGGTGTTGAAGGATGAGGTGGCCTTTGTGGGAGACATAGACTGTTGAGGAAAAGAGTGAAAAGGTCCCCACAAGACCATCCAGGCAAGAGCAGTAACAGGGACCCTAGTAGGAAGTGGCCACATTTGAGATAAGTTATGAAAACTTAGGCAGCAAGATGTGTTGTTAGAAGCATCCAGGATGTGAGAGAAAGAGAAGTTTTTAAAAGGAAGGTTTTGAACTTCCAAGTAGCTCCAGCCAGGACTGATCCTGCCCAGGGGAGACAATGTCCTCAGGGCAGGTGGAGTTCTTCATCATGGACTTAATCCACATTTGCAGTCTCAAAGGTGCTTGACTACACCTTTTTTCAGCAAACATCTCTTGCCATCTCTTACATGGGGTGGATTTATAAGATAACACCTACAAAGCAGTTTTTTCAAAGTATGATACAAGGGCTACTGTCATAGACAAAGAGCCAATTATGTAAACAGCCTAGTGGCTATTGATGT
>NW_007885568.1:0-545 GCF_000696425.1 Galeopterus variegatus
CCAAACTGATGGCCACAGAGATGGTATCTGCCTCCCAGAAACAGGAAGTTTACCTGGGGCCTAAGCCCAGGGTGTGGTGGAGTTACAATCTGGCCGGGCTCCTCTTCCTTGCCCTCCCAACGCTGGCCGGGGGCTCCCCATGCCACCAGCCCCACCAGAGATCTGCAGGGGGAGTGGGATTGGAGGCCGGTCCGCAGGCCCCGGGGGGCCCCACGCCGAGGCATGCAAGTGGCATGGCTCAGCGAGGAGCCGCGCCAAGTGAGGAGGGCAGGCCTGGTGATCCGAGCCAGCCTGCTCTGCCCCCATCTGAGAAAATGGAGGCAGCGCTGGTGCCGGTGTGGTAGGCGGGAGCCGGACGGGCGTTTGCCCTGCAAGTGGGGCCAGGCTGGGGGTCACTCACAAAGCTCACAAAGCTGGGCCGGTCAGGTGCCTTCCTCTCTGTTTCCACTTCGTTGCTGCCATCTTTCTTGGCCTTTGTTGCCTCGGGCTGCTCACTCGGTCCCGCGGCACGGCTTGGGCGCTCTCAGGAATCTTCTTTTGTGTCG
>NW_007885569.1:0-545 GCF_000696425.1 Galeopterus variegatus
ACAGCTAAAGAAAAATTGTATTATGCATCCTGTGAAGGAGATAGTTCTGTCTTCCACAACTCAGATTTCTAGCAGTTTGGGTATAGACACACTGGAATAAAAAATATCCAAAAAGGATAGATGGCTGAGGAAAAAAGTACATGGGTGTATGGAGTTTGGGGTTGATCTTTATGACCACAATTATGCCCAAGTTCCCCACCGGAGTGACTGTGTAGTTGACCAAAAACACCAGGAAGAGGGGCATCTGGAGTCGTGGATATTCTGAGAATCCCAACAGGATGAATTTGTCTACAGAGCTCTTGTTTTTCTCATCTGTTACCATGGCCCTGTACTTAAGAGAGTGACAGAAAGAAAGAGACAGAGAGAGAGATAGAATTAAATAAAAGAACAAAAAATAAGAAAAGAAAATCAAAGTAAATAAAATTGAGCAACAGATGAGGAGGCCGGGTGAGAGGAACTCAGGAGAGGCGAGATGTGAAACAGGGAGGACGTGTATGGTCAGTTTGTACTCATGACAGTTCTGCCTCACCTTGAAATTTTAGCAA
>NW_007885570.1:0-545 GCF_000696425.1 Galeopterus variegatus
TTATAAAAAGAATAAGTGAGCACGTGAAAGTGTTCTTTCCATTCTCACCATGTGACTGGCTGCGTCACCACAGGACTCTGCAGAGACTTCCCACCCAGAAGAAGGCCCCCACCAGATTTGTTCCTTGGACCGTGGACTTCCCCACCTCTGAAACTGTAAGAAATAAATTTAATTTTCTTTATAAATTACCCAGTTTCAGATATTCTATTATCAGTAACAGAAAACTGACTAATACAGAAAGTTTTGTTGCTGATAATTTTTTTTCTTTAAAATGGGAGACATTTAAACATACTTAAATGCTGAAGAGAGGAGCCAGTAAGGAGATAGGTTGAAGATACAGGGAAAAGGTGATGATCAATGGAACAAGGCCTCTCTCCTAACTCCCCCAGAG
Organism: Galeopterus variegatus; assembly: GCF_000696425.1. Lineage (NCBI taxonomy): Eukaryota > Metazoa > Chordata > Mammalia > Dermoptera > Cynocephalidae > Galeopterus > Galeopterus variegatus. Next base: position 392 of record NW_007885570.1, read on the forward strand.
GATGGGAGGGAGCTCAGATTCAGAGCCCAGGAAGAGGAACTGGCCTTATTACATTACAAGGTTGTCCTCCACTATAATAAGAAAAAATGGGCAGAGATGCAGGTAGGTTTGTATATAGCAAGAAGTTAAGGGGAGTCTTGCCTGGAGGTTTCGA
>NW_007885571.1:0-545 GCF_000696425.1 Galeopterus variegatus
TGCATTCCCATGTTCATTGTGGCATTATTCACAATAGCCAAGATATGAGTAATGTATGAATGGATAAAGAAACTGTGGTCCATATATACAGTGGAATATTATTCAGCCCTAACAAAGAATGAGATCTTGCCCCAAGATGGATGAACCTAAAGGACATTATGCTAACTGAAATAAGCCAGACGCAGGAAGAAAAACTATTGCATGATCTCACTTATGTGTGGAAATCAAAAAAATAAATAAAGAAAATAAATAATTTAAATATACAGAAATAAAGAACAAGACAGTAGTTACCAGGGGTGATGTGTACATGTGGTGGGGAGGAAATGAAAACATATTCGTCAGAAGATTCAAAATAGCAGATGTGTAGGATGAACAAATCTATAGGTCTAATGTTTAACATGAGGACTACAGGTAATAAAAATGTACTGTACATGGGGCCGACCCATGGCTCACTCGGGAGAGTACGGTGCTGGGAGCGCAGCGGCGCTCCCACCGCGGGTTCAGATCCTATATAGGGATGGCCGGTGCGCTCACTGGCTGAGCGC
>NW_007885572.1:0-545 GCF_000696425.1 Galeopterus variegatus
GAAGTTAACCCCTTCAGGGTGTCTCACTGCTCAGAAGAAATGGGCTTTGAGTAATCCTTTGTATCTCCATTACCCAGGAGAGAAAGGTGAGAAATCCATGTGAGGACAAAGAGACTACAACAAGGAAAAATACATTTTAAATGGCCAATCATATTTGAAAAAAAATTAAAGAAGTTTAAGATGGGAAAAAAGAAACACTTTAAATTGACCATTAAATGAACAATTAAACAGCTAATTAGAATGTATTGAAAGATAAATATAAAGATGTTGCAGTGATGATTATAAGAGAGATATTACGAATACATAGAAGAAACCTGAAGCTTTACCACTGGGCTAATAAAAGTGAGTAAGAACGTCAGGAGGAAAGCAGAGAGGGAAAGATTGTAGACTCAATATTCAAAGTGATAATGAGGGATAATTTATCAAACTTGATGAAAGTCATATATTTAAATACTAGAATTTTAATGAATTCCAAACATGATTAAAAAAAAAGTCTAAACCTAGGTACAACAAAGTAAAACAGCCAAACAGCAAAGAACAAAAGA
>NW_007885573.1:0-545 GCF_000696425.1 Galeopterus variegatus
GATGAATTAATGCATGAATAAGTGAATGAAAGAACAAATGAATGACTGAAAGGTCAGCATTTTTGGATCTATTATAATTTTTTAAATGTAGAACTTTAGTACATTTAACTATGGACCACAGAGATAAATTGTACCTTAGAAATCTTGTCTAAATCCCTCTGTAGAAATATAAATAAGATGGAAACAAACTTGTAAGTACCCTTTGAAATTCTTTAAGTATATTTTCTTAGCTAAAAACGTGTTGAAACATTACTTTCCTCTTTTTTTTTATTTAACTGCATCAGATCATTGGTTTGAAATCATGGGTAAGAACTTTTTAAAAAATTAAAATAATTGCTTTCATGGTTAGGCAAAATCAAGTAGAATTATGAAATGTTTGCTATTGCATGCTAGCATAAAATTAGATCTAATGCCTATGTGTAGCACCATGATAACACTTAAGAGCCTGTTTACTAACCATGCCATTTTGTTCAGTGAGTGAAACCTCAAGAAATAGACGCTGGGTAAAGATCATACAGGGTTGTAACATAAGGGGAGGTATGGTA
>NW_007885574.1:0-545 GCF_000696425.1 Galeopterus variegatus
TTGTTAGCTGGGTTTATTCTTTATTACTTACACCTATGTAGTTTGTATTCCATCACTTCTTTAGTCTGTAGAGTTGCCCTATGTATACTCTACAAATATACTGAAAACATCCATTGCTGAAAGAAAAAAAAAAATAGAGAAGTAGCAGGAAAGCCCATAGTTTTGAAGCTTCCCCATATCCTTTGATCATAGCTGCAGACCTTATTTGCAGACCTTATTGCTGCTTCATGCATTCTTTTGATATCATTTCTATTTCTCGTACAGTTATTTTATAATCAGGAAATTCCCCAAATAAAAGTATTTGATGTTAAATCTAATTGTATTAAGATATTTAAAAATTTATTTTCCTAAATTAAATCTCGACTTGGAATTTTTATTTTTATAACAGAGGGAACAAAGTATAAAAAGGTAACTATAAAAATTAAACCTGAAAAACGATGGCAAAGACAAAAAGAATACTGATTAATATTGAGAAAACTGAGGCGAACGGCCAGCTTTGCCACTAACTATACAATTTTGGTTTATATACTTCCCCTTTCTAAGAC
>NW_007885575.1:0-545 GCF_000696425.1 Galeopterus variegatus
ATGCCTTCAGGCATTTTTTTTTCTTTTGGTTTGAATTTTCAGTTGATTTTCAATTTTGCTTGATTTTTGACCGTTTGTTTTTTCCTCTATATTCTGTACTTTCCTTCAATTTCAATCTTTTAGGCTTTCAATTATCATTTTAGTTTGTTTCTAATTTTCTCAATCGTTTTTAGTAAGGGCACTAAGGGCACTCTTTTAGTTTGTGAGTTGTTTTCTTTTTGTAGCATCCAGTTATATTTTCATACAGGTGCAAGAATGTTTTAAACTCTCCAAGCATACTAATAGAAATACTTTTAAAATTTCTTTTTTCCCTCCTGAATTGTTTCAGTTTTTGTTAATCTTGCTGCTTCTTTCATGAAGGAAATGGTTAATGGACTTCTGTGGACAGCACCCAAGGATGTGTTCATTTGGTGAACTCACAAATGAGTTAGCCAAGAAATGTCAAGGATTGCAAACAATCCTTGACAACGCTTGAAGTCGTGAAAACACTTTCTTGGGATGTTCCCAGGAGACACAATATAGATAACCAAGTGCTTCAGAAGGGA
>NW_007885576.1:0-545 GCF_000696425.1 Galeopterus variegatus
ATTAAGAATATATAACACACAGTCCAAACTAGAGAGGAGCTTATAAGATATAAACACAATAAGATATAATTCAGAAGAGGCATTGGATGGGAATAGTGTCTCCTAGAAAGTAAGTCCCATGAGGGCCAGGGACATTATCTATCTAGTTTCTTAAAGCAGTTTCAGCATTAGGACAGTGCCTGGCACATAGTAGGTACTCAGTAAACATTTCTGTAATGAGTGATGAGGATATCATAAAGTTTTATATTTAATCAGTAGTTTAAAATAGAATTGAATTCCCACTTAAAGTGAGATTACTTTTAGGAGACAAATAATTCAGTAGATGTCTTTCACCAGGTGGCAGAATATATCAGGTTTGGATTTCTTATTAATTTCTCTGATTACATGAATCGTTATGGACATGTGTAACTTCAACTCAGGAGACAGAATTAGTGGAATGTTTTTAAATCAGTCTTATATCGTTTGTGGTTTTAGATCTAGAAAACTCCCTGAGCTGACTTGCCCAAGTGATCTGTGATCTCCATAGAGGAATTTAGGTGCTAGAT
>NW_007885577.1:0-545 GCF_000696425.1 Galeopterus variegatus
GTTGAGGGAACAAGCTTTGTGCCTATGAGGCAATTAGAATATAATTAAATACAGCATGAAATAGGTACTGGGAGAGGCTGGACGGGTGAGCTCGGAGTGGATCAGAACATCAGCAGATAACGTCAGAAGAAGTTGCTGACACCTCCTACTGGGGAATGGAGACTGGGAATGAGCCCACATAGGGCTCAGAGAGGCCAGGGCTGGTGGCACATGGACGCATGGATAAACACACGCACTGTCTCCAGGGCAGTTCCCGTGACCTCGCAACAGGGTGCACATATTGCTGAGTATTATCGAGCAACTGAAAGTCAGGCTGGGGAAAAGGGAACGGGGCTGAATTCCAACTACTCTAACAAACAGCCCATTTTAAACAACATCACATAGAAGAGTTAAACGAAAATGGAGAGATACGAAAAAGCAGCACACTGATTCACAGCATGGATATGATGCATGATACACACTGGACATAAAGACCATTTACATTTAAAAAGCGAATTGCTGGGCCGGCCCGGTGGCGCACTGCTATAGTGCGCCGCTTGGGAAGC
>NW_007885578.1:0-545 GCF_000696425.1 Galeopterus variegatus
ATATTACAACTGATTCATCTGAAATACAAGGAATCATTAGAGACTACTATAAACACCTATACGCCAAAAAATTTGAAAATCTGGAGGAAATGGATAAATTTCTGGACACACACAAGCTCTGAAAACTGAACCATGAAGACATAGAAAATTTGAACAGACCAATAACAATAAAGGAGATTGAAGCTGTTATCATAAGGCTCCCAAAACAGAAAAGACCAGGACCAGATTGATTCAAAGCAGAGTTTTACCAAACATTCAAAGAGGAATTGACACCGATTCTTTACAAACTATTCCAAAAGATTGAAACAGACACAAATCTCCCAAACTCATTCTATGAAGCAAACATCATCCTGATACCAAAACCAGGTAAAGATATAACCAAAAATAAAACTACAGGCCGAGATCCTTGATGAATATAGATGCAAAAATCATCACTAATATACTAGGAAACAGAATACAGCAATACATACGTAAAATTGTTCATCACGCTCAAGTGGGATTCATCCCAGGGATGCAAGGTTGGTTCAACATACGCAAATCAATAA
>NW_007885579.1:0-545 GCF_000696425.1 Galeopterus variegatus
ACTCTAGTGGAATCATATTTTATTTGTCCTTTTTCTTTTTTTGTATTCTTAATTAAACTTAGTATTTTGAGGTAACTGTAGATTCAAACACAGAAGAAATAATACATGGTGATCCCTTGTATCCTTTAACCAGTTTACCCAAATGGTAAGATCTGGCAAAACTGTAGTACAATATCATAACCAGGTTATTGACAGGGAAACAGTGAAGATACACAACATTTTCATCACTCCAAGTGATGAAAACAAGGATACCCTTATTACCCTTTTATGGCTACAGCAACTTTCTTCCTGCCCTTACCTACTCTCTAAACCCTTGCAATCACTAATCTGTTTTTCATTTCTATAATATTGTCATTTCAGGAATGTTATATAAATGGAACCATTCAGTATGTAAACTTTTTGGATTGGCATTTTTCACTCAGCATAATTCTCTGACTTGTCTAGCTTATTGCCTGTATCAGTAGTTGGTTGCTTGTTATTGTTGTGTAGTATTTCTCAGTATGGATGTACTATAGTTTGTATAATCACTGACCTGTTGCAATACG
>NW_007885580.1:0-545 GCF_000696425.1 Galeopterus variegatus
ATGTGTTAGAAATTTATATTAACAATAAATAGCTACTTTCTCAGATATGTGTTTATATCTTTTTTACAGAAAATATGTGTAAAAAATCACAATTTCTTAATATGTGTTTTATGGAAAGATTTCTCTCTTTATCAAGAACTATATAATAGGATATTTTAAAATAGCAATATACTACACTACCTTTAAAACATGGTTTAATAATTTATGCAAAATTTGGGATCAACAATTACCCACTTGGTGTAAAGAGAGGAACACCTAAACTATGATGAACTGCTCTGGCATATTAGTGCTTAGACCAGTCCTTGGCACATTGACATTTAGTAAATGCTGACACAAGATGTGCCATATGTGTTTTCTTCAAAGCATGCATTTGTGCATACAGTATATGAGTAAAACATTTTCCGAAATATGAATTCTTGAGTCATTTAAAAATATCTGGATTTGTTAATCAGTTGTGGAAATTCCTCAGATATAACAACTTCATATATTGCCTCTCTTCCGTTCTAGCTAGTTTCTCCTTTCGAGACTCTCACTAAATACAGGTT
>NW_007885581.1:0-545 GCF_000696425.1 Galeopterus variegatus
TCACCCACACCACGCTCAGCCAGTGAGTGCACCGGCCAGTCCTATATAGGATCCGAACCCGTGGCGGGAGCATCACTGCGCCTCCAGTGCCGCACTCTCCCAAGCGCACCACGGGCTCGGCCCGAAATAAGTTTTTTAAACCAGTTATCTAAGGGACAAAGAAAACCTTTTACAACTTTGCATCAAGCAGTTAAGTGACAAGACCTTTAGTAATCCTGTTTGATTAGTAAACCCAGTCAACAATGTGTGTTGATAAGAACATTTTTATAAATTCAGGTTAGTAAATAGGTGTCCATTTATCAGAGCAAATTATACAAAGCCCAGTTTGAGTTTTAGTTATATTTACCAAATACATATTTATGGTTTCCCAGCCAAAAACTTGGTGTATTAGATTTATACCCATATCAGTTAATATTAACTAGGGCCTGTGCAATATTTGGCATAGATTTCTTTTCACTAGCCATTTCAGGTCCCAGGTTTCCACGTGGCATTTAGAGCCAAGTGGATTCCAGAAAGGCAGAGGGCAGTATTCACTATCTATGTCT
>NW_007885582.1:0-545 GCF_000696425.1 Galeopterus variegatus
TCTCTCTGTAGACATTAATTAGGTTGAAGCAACCAATAAATGGCTTAGGGTCCAGCGCCAGGTACCTAAGTATAGATCTTCCTTCTGAGCCTCTGTATTTCAGTTTTAAAATAAGGGAGCTGCATTAGATGGTTCCTAAGCAATTTGATCATATATCTATTACACAGACATCATGTTATATTAACAAAACATTCGATTTTTTTTTTTTTGGTTTTTCTTTCTCTACCAGATTATGAGCATATCTCATTTTATCTCAAGAGCCTAGCTGAGTTCTTGGTATATATAATATACATGCCTCTCTATATAATATTTTATATATTGCGTGGTGTATATAATTATATACATTTATTGAGGCTTAATAAATTTTTTATTGAATATAAAATTTTATGATACTATGATTACAAAACATTTGTATACTCATTAGACAATGCAATCCCGCAGAACAAAATATCTGTTGTTTCTCTTCCTTGTATCAGAAAAAATATTAAAAATTTGGTGGAATTGAATATTTTTTGCAATAGTATCATTGGATTATGTTACTTTAT
>NW_007885583.1:0-545 GCF_000696425.1 Galeopterus variegatus
ATGATGTGTAATAGGGGAAACTTGATGTGAAATACGTGAGAACTCTCTGTACTGTCTTTGAAGTTTTTCTGTATGTCTTAAACTGTTGCAAAATAAAATGTCTTTTATTTTTTTAATACTTTTTAAAAGGAAAGGCAGAGAGATCTCTTCAGGCTCAGAGAAGGCAAAACTTCAACTTTCTTTGGTTGTGTGTCCTAGTTCAGGCTGCTGTAACAAATTGCCATGGACCGGGTGGCTTAAACAACAAAAATGTATTTCTCACTGTTCTAGAGTCCGGGAAGTCCAAGATCAAGGCGTTGGCAGATCTGGTTCCTGATGAGGGCTCTCTTCCTGGTTATGTCCTCACATGGCAGGGAGAGAGAAAGGGCGGGGGGCACTCTCTCCTGTCTCTTCTTATTAAGTCACTAATCCCTTATACGGAATTCACTGTCATGACCCAATGACCTCCCATAGGCCCCATCTCCAAACACCATCACAATGCAGATTAGGGTTCCAACATATGAATTTGGGGGACACAAACTTTCATATCCACACTCATTCAACAC
>NW_007885584.1:0-545 GCF_000696425.1 Galeopterus variegatus
ATCTCACCGTGGAATCTCCCTGTTTGCTGCTGAATAGACCAGAAAACATAAAAGTGGCATCCTGACTCTCAAATGCCTTGGATGGACTTGAAATGATACGTGTTTTTTTCTAGTCACATTTCAGTGGCAAAGGTAGTCACATGACCCTTTCTAACTACAAGGGGAATGTAGTCTCCCTGTGTACCCAAGAAGGAGAGGAAGACATGGCACAGATCAGCACTTGCAGATGCTCCATAAACAATTACATAGTAGATGGTCAGTAAGTTGCAGCTTTTGTAATTTGTATAAAAAAGCCTTCTTCGTTCTTGGAGAAGTTTCTGAGAAGGCCAAAACTGTTGCAATTTGCCAAATTTTTCTAGTGCATACTATGTGACAGGTGTTTTCAAATATAAGATCACAACAACTTTCTAAAGGACACTTTATGAATATCAGCAAGGAGAGTTTAATTTTTTTTTTAGCTCAGCAGCCCTTTCCTGCACTTACCCTTACAATAATCTCAGTACACTGAGAATTTCCTTCTTCCTGTCACTTCATGATCAAAATCA
>NW_007885585.1:0-545 GCF_000696425.1 Galeopterus variegatus
AGACAAAGACAGGACATTCAAAGTAAAGGTTGCCACCCAGAATGTTTATGGTTAAACAGTTTCTAGAGAAGGATAAAAGGTCACTTGCAAATTAACTTGCATAGCCAGGAGCAATCAGTTTCTGGCATAAAGATTTCGAGGCAGTTATCATGTAAAGCACGGCCATCTGAGCAGATTGTCACATAGGAGTGGTCTCACAAGAAGGGGTGTGGGGCTTCAGGCTCCCAACAGGTGGGTACAGATAAGATAAGATTTGCCATGAGCTGTTGATTGCTGTAGCCAGGTTTATTGTTTATGTATTATTTTTTTAATAATAAAAAGTTAAAAATAAAACAAAAATAAAAAATAGAAAGCAGAAAAAAATCACAAAGAAGTATCACATATATATGAAATAACTTTAGATTATTTTCTGTTTTCACTGTGAAGATTGTTAGAGCTTACACTATAAAGTACTAATAAATGTAAATGTTCATTTGGAATAATTTTCTGTTCTTTATAAAAAGGGATTTTAAACTAAAAAGCTCTGCACAGCAAAAGAAACAATC
>NW_007885586.1:0-545 GCF_000696425.1 Galeopterus variegatus
TTGTGGGTGACCTGAACATCCCTCTCTCAGTATGGGGCAGATCTTCGAGGCAACAAACCAACCAAAAGACACAGGATTTAAACTTCATTTTAAACCAACTGGACCTGGAAGATATATACAGAAAATTTCATCCAACAACTAAAGAATATACTTTCTTCTCATCAGTTCGTGAGACATTCTCCAGGATGGACCACCTATTAGGTCACAAATCTTGCCTCAGCAGACTTAAAAATATTGAAATTATTCCAAATATCTTTTCAGACCGAAATGGACTAAAATTGGAAATTAATAATAAGCAAAACTCTGGAAACCATATAAATACAAGGACACTAAATATTAGGCTTCTGAATGACCTACGGGTCCAAGAAGAAATTAAACAAGAAATCAAAAAATTTCCAGAAACTAATGAAAATAAAGATATATCACACCAAAACCTGTGGGCAGAAATCAAAAAATTTCCAGAAAATAATGAAAATAAAGATGCATCACACCAAAACCTGTGGGATACTGCAAAAGCAGTACTAAGTGGCAGATTTATTGCAATA
>NW_007885587.1:0-545 GCF_000696425.1 Galeopterus variegatus
AGCAGATGTTTTTCAAAAATGAAATCTTCCAACTGCTAATGAGAGCTGTGCTTTCTTCAGATAAAATCAAGGGTGACGCCTAGGGACTGGTGCATTACACCCAGGTACTGTCAAGACTGGAATAAAGTGAGGTGGCTTCAAACCACTGAGTCAGTATTGCATAGAAGCTAGCGAAGACAACAGATACCATGTTCTTTTTGTAATATTAACTGTCTGTAGTTTATTTTACTTGATTTTTTTCTACCTCCTAGGTTTTATTAGTTTAGTATTTACTTCCCTCCCACAATTAACTCCCTTGTGTTACTACACCCTAAAAATCCTTAATTACCCTTCCTCAAAAGATCTTAAAGCGAGATGGAGCTACAGTGAGAGGGCACAGGTGGAGACGAGCCCCGCTGCCTTGCTTGTGTGCTGCCTGTGTCCACACTTGCCCACAGCACAACTCCTGAAGGTCCAGCTTGACCTTCCGAGCTCCCTGCCTCCCATGAGAAACACCACTCGCTTGTCTTTTGGCACAACACTTCACAATTCTTTTTTTTTTTTTT
>NW_007885588.1:0-545 GCF_000696425.1 Galeopterus variegatus
CGATTCTTGTTATTATTGTTAGTTTTGTTTGGTCGTTGTTGTTTTTGGCTGTTTTGGCTAATGCAAGGGAAGAATAATGTGACTGCATGAATCATTTTGTTTCAAATAAGATTCCAATCCAAAAGATGCCACCTTTAGTTTTAAAATGTATTCTGTGTTTTAACCAAAGACATTCCTTCTTAAGTCATGCCGGTGGAATCATATATTAAAACAATTTGCATTTCCTTATCCAGGATTGGCAACCATCTTCCAGTGACAGTGGCATAGGGGGAAAAAAACTGAAAAGCTGTATAACAATATGAAATAATTCAGTTGTTTTAAAAGAAAAAAATATATACTCTGCTGTGTTGCTGTTCTGCTGTTTAAATTAGCCTCCAAACAGAAGGCGGTGGTATTCTCTCTAGATTGTAAGCTCACCAAGGGCCAGAATTGTGTCTTCTCTATGTTCAAATTCTCAGCACCTAAACAAGTGCCTGTGCCTACAAATTTGTTTGAACAGGAACTAAAGTGAGCATAAAAAATGTAATTTTAAGTATGCATCAATG
>NW_007885589.1:0-545 GCF_000696425.1 Galeopterus variegatus
ATCGATGAGCTTGGTGTGATGAGTTTACTTAGATCGAAGGGCTTGGTCTGATGAGTTTAGTAAGATGGATTAGCTTTCCCTACTGACTCTACTTAGATCGATGAGCTTGGTCTGATGAGTTTACTTAGATCGATGAGCTTGGTCTAATGAGTTTACTTAGATCGATGTGCTCAGTCCGATGAGTTTTTCTAGATCGATTTGCTTGGTCTGATTAGTTTTCTGAGATCAATTTGCTTGGTCTGATTAGTTTTCCTTGATCGATTAGTCAGGTCTGATTAGTAATCCCACATCGATTAGCTTGGTCCGATTATTTCTCCCAGATCGATTAGCTCGGGATGATGAGTTTACTCAGATAGATGATCTCGCTCTGATGAATGGACTGAGATCGATGTGCTTGGTCTGATGAGTTTACTATGATAGATGAGCTTGGTCTGATGAGTTTACCAAGATGGATGGGCTTGGTCTGATGAGTTTACATAGATCAATGAGCTTGGTGTCATGAGTTTGCTTCGATCAAAGGGATTGGTCTGAGGAGTTTATGTAGA
>NW_007885590.1:0-545 GCF_000696425.1 Galeopterus variegatus
TCGTTGAGTTAATTAGCATCGAATTTCATGAGACATCTAGGACAGAGTCATGAACCTATATAAGGACCAATTTCAGTTAATTTGCTTCTTCTTGCCAAAGGTATATTCTTTCTAGAAAGTGCATTTCAGGGGTCACTGGGAAGAAAATAACTAGTGAATCAATACCAGAATAGAAGAAGGGTGGAGGAAAAATATTTTCCACTTTCAGGCTTTATTTTTGTCACTCTCATAAAGGATGGCTCTGACTGGCTGGTTAGCTCAGTTGCTTAGAGCATGTGTTATAATACCAAGATCAAGGGTTTGGATCCCCATACCAGCCAGCTGCCAAATAAATAAATAAATAGTTGATCCAGACAATTGCACAAGTTATAGTTTTTAGAAGGACAGAATTTTACTTTTTTTTTTTTTTTTTAAATTCTCTTTGTAGTTTAATTTGTGGCCAATTAGAACTACCCTATTAATTATCTTTTTTATTAAAGTCAGGTTTACTGAGGTATAATTTATATTTAGTAAGATTCACACTTTTTAGATGTACAGATCTATGA
>NW_007885591.1:0-545 GCF_000696425.1 Galeopterus variegatus
ACTGAGGGTTGCGATCCGTTGCCAGACACGGAAAAAGACAAAAAGGAAAAAAAAAAAACCTTCTTTGGCAAAATACTCGGTTTACCATTAGGGATTTATCTTCAGAGAATCATACTCAATTTTTTGTATTCTAGAATTTAATTTTTATAATATAGGATTATTTAGAAAGTGCTTTATGTACCTCTATTTTTAACACTGCATTATTATAATATAATTAATCTGTAGAAAACTTGAAGGATTGTAAACTCCTTGAGGAACTATATATATTCATATTAACTGGTATAAGTATTGAAAAATGGAAAAGTTTATCTTTTTTTCAACCACCATTCATTTTCCTTTCTTATCCGTTTTCCTACCTCCAGTTTTTATTGTTGTTTTTGTCATTTTTCGTTTCTCCCATACTCCACTTAATCTGTGCTGCTTGGTTCCCTAAAACAGTGGTCTCTGAATATTTTTTATCATGTACCTCTATCACCAAAAAATCAAGTCATATCTAACTATTTTTAATTTATATGCAAGAATTACTCTGTTGACATATTTTGTAC
>NW_007885592.1:0-545 GCF_000696425.1 Galeopterus variegatus
GCTGGTGATTCTTTGGGACGTACAACTCCCTGAGGAACTTAGTTGTCTTCTCATCTGTTTACCTGTGGAAAACTTCATATGAAGTCATACCCATGGCTTTTTTTTTTCCTAGACTTATTATTATTATTTTTGTATTATTTTTCTCTGCATTCTCAGTTATGTGTCTGTCTTTCTGCTAACTTAATTATGGATTACTGCTAGTCTTCCAGGCTTCCATGAAAGGGACAACCCTTGTACATTCCTTCCCTGAGGCATATTGCTCACTTCAAGTATGTAATGGGCAAGTAACTACTCTAGTCAAGGAAGGACATCTGCTCACGATTCATTAACAGAACTTGTCCCGTGGACCGCAATGGAGACAGAAAGTACAGTTCCTCTGAGTGCCTAGAAAATGCTAGAAATATTTGATGAACAGACTTCCTGCCTTAACAACATGCTGAGAAAGATCTATAAGAATATAAATGGGACATACATTGTAAATCACCATTGTAGGCAGTGGGAAGACAACTCTAGACTGACGGTCAGCACAAGGTATTCATTCCATC
>NW_007885593.1:0-545 GCF_000696425.1 Galeopterus variegatus
AAAAAAAAAAAGAAATTAAAAACTAAGATATGGAACTAAGAATAGCCATATTTAACTGTTCCTAGAACTTTCTAGAAATGGTCATCATTCAACTTCAACAACACATATGCATTACTTCTACTTCACACCAAAATTCCCATGGTCGCAAATAAAATATGGCTTTTGAAGGTGCTTTGTCAAGTGTAAAAGGTAACACAAATGAAAGAGCGCTGCTAAGAAAAAAAAGAGCTCACAAAAGAGAGAGTTAAATCCACAAAGAATACCATTTTGTTGTCAACCAGGAGATGTAACCGCAACTCCCTTGGCAATTCACTCACACTTTCTTCTTCCTCAGTGTCTACATCTGTAAAATAGAGATAATAATAACACATCCCTCACAAGATTGTTGTGACAATTAAATGGGTTAATAAATATGAAGAGCTGAGAGTAATGTCTGGCATATAGAAAGCACTATAAATTGTTTCTTAAATATTATCATTTTCAAAATATTAATGCTTGCAGCCCTCAATCAAGAAAGGAAAAGGAGGGCCAGCCCGTGGCTCACT
>NW_007885594.1:0-545 GCF_000696425.1 Galeopterus variegatus
AGATAAATAAAAACAAAAACAATATCCCAAAACCTATGGCATGTATCAAAAAGCAGTGCTCGAAGGGAAATTTGTATCTGCAAATGCTTACATTAAAATGGAAGAAAGATTCCAAATCAATAACCAAATTTACCCTAATGGAATTAGAAAAATAACAAACTAACCCCAACACCAGAGGATGGATAGAAACAATAATAGATTGGAGTAGAGATAAATGAAATAGAGAATAGAAAAAGTATAGACAGAAACAACAAAACCAAAAAGTGGTTCTTTGAAAAGATCAACAAAATTCTCAGACAATTAGCAAGACTAATTAAGAAAAAGAAAAAAAGTGAGAGAAGACTCAAAACCTTATAAAATCAAGAGAGGCCTTACTATAGACCTTACAAAAATGAAAAGAATTATGAGAGAATTCTATGAACAATTGCATACCAAAAAGTGAGATAATCTAGATGAAATTCTAGTTTTTTGAAATGCACAAAAAACTAAAATGCATTCAGGAGAAATAGAAAATTTGAACAAACCTATTTCAAGTAACATAATTG
>NW_007885595.1:0-545 GCF_000696425.1 Galeopterus variegatus
AAAAAAATTAAATAAATTTGATGTAATTTAATGACAAGGCAGAAAATGGAAGATATGGCCACATTACACAACCTGCAGTTGAATTTTAACTGCAGCGCACTGTCTAATAGGAATGGAGGCTGATGCTCTGTCCTCCTTTCTTTTCTCTCCCTCACTGTATATAATAAGCACAAAAGTCTCTTTATAGAGCTGTGGCTAGAAATGTATTATAAAATTATTTCATTTTAACAGTATTTTCAAAATCATTGAGTATTTAAATAACTCTTAATTAGTTTATGTGAATAAATTTGTCTTCATACACTATGAATTTGCTTTAGGCAACCTTAGCAGATGACTCAAACAATCGCCTCTGAAACTCATTGTTAATATCCAAAATTATAAACAAATTCTTGTAATATTGAAGAATTCTACTGAACCGAAGGCAAACTTTGAATGCAAATTGACCACAGGATGAAATCAATAAAGTGTACCCAAATGCTAAATGAGATCCAAGAAAAAAGCCATAAGAAAACAGACAAATCAATAAAGTGATGAAAGATGGACAA
>NW_007885596.1:0-545 GCF_000696425.1 Galeopterus variegatus
GTTGGCCTCTAGTGCCTTGTGTGTGTGGTTGCCTTGGGTCTTGGGCCTCTCCGGGGAGCCAACTCTCCGGTCAGCTTGGACTCTGCTGGGCTGCTGGATCACGGGGCGGTACCGCAGGGTGTGTGGTCTCTGCTGAGCTTCCACCTCCCATGCAGGACTTCTCCCTGTTCCGTGTGCTCTGGCCCAGGCTGCTGGGATGCACCGAGGTACCACAGAGTGTGAGATCTGTGCAGAGCTTCCCCTTCCCCTACAGGACGTGTCCCTGCTCTGTGCGCACTAGGCCAGGCTTGGGATGGAGCCGGGTGGCGGCGGTGAAGCCTATCTGCTGGATCACGCAGTGGCGGCCCCACAGGGTGTGTGGTTTCTGCCGAGTCTCCGCCTCCCTTGCCGAACGTCTCCCCACTCTGTGCACACTGCCACATTTTTTTTAAATAGGAAAATATGTAACAAGAATTCGCGTGGATGTTGAGAAGTTGGAACCCTGGTACAATACTGGTAGAAATGAAAACAGTGCAGCTACTGTGGAAAACAGTTTGGTGATTCCT
>NW_007885597.1:0-545 GCF_000696425.1 Galeopterus variegatus
ACCATATGGTGGCTACATAACAGTATGCATTTATCAAAACCCGTAGAATTGTACAACACAGCGAACCCTAATGTAAACTATGGATTTTAATTAGTAAGGTATCAACATTGGATTTTTTTTTTCCTTTTTGTCTTTTTTACTGACCAGTAACGGGATCGCAACCCTCGGTGTTGCGCCCGTACCGGGGACTGGCAATGGGATCGCAACCCTCGGTGTTGCACCCGCACTGCGCTCAGCCAGTGAGCGGGAACCGGTCTCCACATGGGATCCGAACCCTTGGCGGGAGCGCTGCCGCGCTCCCAAGCGGCGCACTCTCCAGTGTGCCACCGGGCCGGCCCTCAACATTGGATTTTTAATTGTAATAAATATACCACACTAATGTAAGATGTTAATAATAGGTGGAACTGTGTACAGGAGGGGATCTATGGTGACTCTGTACTATCTTGCTTAATTTTCCTGTATATTTAAAACTGTTCTATAAATCGTTTATTAGTTTAATTAAAAAGTTGCAGAATAAAGTAAAGCAACAAACAACAAAATGAGAG
>NW_007885598.1:0-545 GCF_000696425.1 Galeopterus variegatus
TTTTTTTTGTTCTATTTTCACTGTAAGAGATAGATTTAAGGATTTATGGCTAAATACAGTGAGAATCAATATGTTGAGATGAGATATCATCTGTATTAGTCCATTTCTGTTGCTTATAACTAAATACATGGAACTGGGTGACTTATAAAGAAAACAAAATTTATTACTTACAGTTTCTGAGGCTGGGAATTCCAAAGTCTGGGGAACACAACTGGTGAAGATCTTGGTGGTGGTGACAGTGATGGTAGGGTACCACACTACAAACACACAGAGCATAGAGCAGAGAGAGCAAGAGAGAGAGAAACAGACTCTCCTCTTTCTACTTTTAAAGTCCTCAGATCCATGCCCCTGACCACCATTTTTAATTCATTTACTATGGCATGGTCCTACAATGTAATGACCTCTTCAAGGCCCCACCTTTCAGTTACCATAATATGATTTCCCACCCTCTTAACAGTCATAGTGGAGGTGTCAAGTTTCTGATGCATAAAACTTGGGGGACACAATTCAAGCATCTGTGAGTTTTGGGGGGACATAATTCAATC
>NW_007885599.1:0-545 GCF_000696425.1 Galeopterus variegatus
TGCACCATGTAATACTACTCTGCCATAAAAAAGAATGAAATTCTCCCATTTACAACAACACAGATAAGCTTGGAGAAACTTATGTTGAGTGAAATAAGCAAAGCACAGAGGGATAAATACTGCATGTGCTCACTCATAAGTGGGAGCTAAGAGAGAAAGAAGGAAAGAAAGACCACAGTGGTGCGTTGGACTTGCAGGGGGAGAGAACATACCTAGTGATACAAAGTGGAGTGGGGGGAAGGGGTTGGTGAGGGAGGTTGGAGATAATTGGGTGGGGGACATGGGGTGTAATTGCAATTTGTGGTAATGGGCATGCTGCCAGTATGGATCTGGCCATCACATCTTGGGCATGAGTGGTGACAATGAGCTTTGTATCTCATGAATATTCATAACCAATTTCAAAAAAAGAAACCTAATCATCAACCTGAGTATATCAGGCGGTGGGGTCTTTGGGAAGTGATTAGGTCATGAGGGTGGAGCCCTTGTGAATGGGATTAGTGCCTTATAGAAGAGGTCCCAGAGAGCAAGTAGCCCCTTCTACCACA
>NW_007885600.1:0-545 GCF_000696425.1 Galeopterus variegatus
AAAATAACTACCATTGCCATAAAAACCCAAGTAAAATCAAAACCCACTAGTATATTAAAAACGACAATCATGAAAAGAAAACAAACAAACAAAAACATTACCTACAAGCTAAGGAACCAACAAACGCAGAAAACAAACAGCAAAACAGAAAGCAAGGAACAAAAGACACCTAAGACAACCAAACAACCAATAAAATGATAGGAATAAATCAACACCTTTCAATAACAACTCTTTTTTTGTGTGTGTGTCCGACAACGGATCGCAACCCTCAGTGTTGCGCCCGTACCGGACCGGGACCGGCAACGGGATTGCAACCCTCAGTGGTGCGCCCACACCTCGCTCAGCCAGTGAGCGGGAACCGGTCTGTATGTGGGATCCGAACCCTCGGCAGGAGCGCCGCCGTGCTTCGGTTAAGGACTTGGAATGTGGGGTTGGAGCCCAGCCCAGTGGCCCTGACTTTTATTTTTATTTATTTATTTTTTTAAAATTTTTTTCCGTTTTGTCTTTTTTTTACTGACCGGTAATGGGATCGCAACCCTCGGTGT
>NW_007885601.1:0-545 GCF_000696425.1 Galeopterus variegatus
CTTCTCTTCTCTGATTACTCTGGCTAGTACTTCCAACGCTATGTTGAATAGGAGTGGTGAGGGTGGGCATCCTTGTCTAGTTCCTGTTCTTAAAGGAAAAACTTTCAGCTTTTCCCCATTCAAGATGATATTGGCAGTGGGTTTATCATATATGGCTTTAATTATGTTGAGATACTTTCCACCTATACCTAACTTATAGAGAGTCTTTATCATGAAGGAGTATTGAATTTTATCAAATGCTTTTTCAGCATCTATAGAGATGATCATATGGTCCTTGTGTTTGATTTTATTGATATGGTGTATCACATTTATTGATTTGCATATGTTGAACCAACCTTGCATCCCTGGGTTAAATCCCACTTGATTGTGGTGCATAATTTTGCATATGGGTTGCTGTATTCTGTTAGCTAGTATTTTATTCAGGATTATTGTATCTATATTCATCAAGGATATTGGCCTGTAGTTCTCTGTTTCAATTGTATCCTTACCTGGTTTTGGTATCAGGGTGATGTTTGCTTTATAGAATGAGTTTGGGAGAATTGCCT
>NW_007885602.1:0-545 GCF_000696425.1 Galeopterus variegatus
TGAGTATTTTATATGTTTAATAGGCATTTGTATTTTTTTATGAGCTGTTTTTTCATATTCTTCATCCATATTTCTATTGAGTTTTTATTATTTTTCTTCTAAACATCTAGGAGCTCTTAATGTGTCAGTAAATATAGCCCTATGTGATATAAATTGCAAATATTTTTATTATTTGTCTTTGTGCTGTTTTTGAATGCAAAGTTTATGAATTTTATGTAGCTGAATTTATCTATCTTTTCTTTTGACTTCTTGTTTCTGAGTCACAGCTGTAAAAGTTGCTTCCATTCTAAGATGATAGAGGATCCAACCATATTACAATTTTATTTTTTACATTTAATTCCTAAATCCATTTGGAATTTTTAAAAATATAGTATGATATATGAATCCAACAGTATCATTTTCCAGATGACTATTCAGTTGTCCTAAGATTACATATTAAAATTCATCTCTACCACCACAGATTTAGTACCACCTTTACTGTATAAAGGTGGAAAATTAAATTCCCATATAAATTGGGATGTATTTCTAGAATTTATCTTCTTTTT
>NW_007885603.1:0-545 GCF_000696425.1 Galeopterus variegatus
TTTTTGTCCACCTGTGTTATTTTGAAAAGATTGTCTTAAAGGGCAGAAATTCTTTCTTCTGCTTGCTCTAGCTTGCTGTTTAAGCTCTCAATTGTGTTTTTTATTTTGTTGAATGGATCCTGTAGTTCCAGGAGTTCTGCTACATTCTTTTTAAAGCTATTAATTTCTTTGTAAATTTCTTCCTTCATATCCTGGGCTGTTTTTCACATTGTGTTAGCTTTTCATTGTGTTGTTTAACTGTGTCTTCTCATATCTCATTGAGTTTCATTAAGATTGTTATTCAGAATTCCTTTTCAGTAATTTCAAGGCTTTACTGCTCTGCAAGGTTTAGTACTTGAGAAGTATTGTATTCCTTTGCTGTTTTTTTTTTTTTTTTGTATTTCCATTGTATGTACATTGATATCAGGTCATCTGCTACAGCAATTACTTCTTGTATTACTTTGGAGTGGGCTTTGAGAAGAGAGACTTCTTCCTGTAGATGTGTTTTATATTGACCATTGAGTGGGTCAGTATATTGACCATTGAGTGGGTCAATATAAAACACA
>NW_007885604.1:0-545 GCF_000696425.1 Galeopterus variegatus
GGAGGCAGCAGGGGAGAAGAGGGCCTTGGTGGCCCCCAGGCCAGCAATACCTCTGACAGGGTTCCTGTGGACCCACATAGGAGTGATACATAGAGGTGACAACTGAAAATGGAGCCACTCAGAGGTTGGTGAGTCATCACAAGGGACCAGCACAGGGTCTGTGCCACAGGAAGTGTTTGGAATATGGAGGGTGGAGATGGGCCCACCAGGGGAACATTGGGCACAGCATGGACAGCTGATCTGCCCCCCAATCAGCACAGGACCATTCAGTGGAGACTGGTCAGGAATATAGAACTGCAAGGAGTGCAATTTGCTGAAGAGACTCAAACCCAGACCAGAGTTTCCACATAACCCAGGTACCAGACCTCACAAGACCTGGAAGTGCTTACAAAGTCAACAACTAAAACCTGAGCTGCACAAAAAGCCTTTCCCAGGGAATCAGCAGCATAGCAGCAATTTAGCTCAACCACAGAGCTCAAATGCTGGTCCCACAGGAAGTTCCCCCATTTTAGAAGTAACCAAAGGACAACAAATTAGTTCCAGTG
>NW_007885605.1:0-545 GCF_000696425.1 Galeopterus variegatus
AAGAGAAACAAATGTTTCACCAACAGTATGTGGCTTTATGTCTATTGCTATTAGTAAAAAAAAAATCTCAAAATAAACTTTTAAACCTTTATCATAAAGTCTGGTGAAATTTTATAAAATACAGATTGTGCATTGCATAATTGCAACTTGGTAAAAATATGCAGGCATTTGTTTTCATAATCTATATGCTCAGTTTTAAAATGTTTTGCACAGTTTTTTATTGAAACATAGTTGATTGTACATATCTGTGGGGTAGAGAATTGAATATCAATACCTGTGTGCAATATGTGATACTCAAATCAGGGTAATTAGTATATTTAGCATAATACTGTAATCATTTTTCCTGGCCCTTCACCAATTCCTCCCTTATCCATTTTCCCCTCCTCTTTCCCATGTCTGGTAACCTCAGTTCTGTTCTCTCTTATTGAAAGTTCAACATATTATTGTGATTGTTGTATCTTTCTTTTTATTTATTTGTGTGTTTTTGTTTTTAGCTCCCACTTATGAGTGAGAACATGTGGTATTTCTCTTTCTGTGCCTGGCTT
>NW_007885606.1:0-545 GCF_000696425.1 Galeopterus variegatus
TTCGGATCCCACATACAGACCGGTTCCCACTCACTGGCTGAGCGAGGGGCAGGCGCAACACAGAGGGTTGCAATACCGTTGCTGGACACGAAAAAAGACAAAAAGGAAAAAAAGAAAAAAAAGGGCATGAAGGAATCCAGGATGACCTGCGCACTTCCTCCTTGCTGGACTGGAGGTCAGCATGGCCCCAGGCATGGAGATGAAGGGCAGACCAGGAGGACCAGAGTGGCATAGGAAGTTCAGTCTGGGGTGTGCTGAGTCTTAGGCTCCCATGTGGCATGAGGCGGGGATGTGTTGGAAAGGCAAATCCAAAGCTGCTCAGGGCAGATTTGATGGGGTGGAGCCAGAGATGAGGGTGGGAGACTGCTGAATTCACAGGAACAGGGAACCTAGCGGCGGGCCTTCCTTAAAGACTGGAGGGGCATGCCCGCGTCTTCTTCCTGGTGGTTTCAGTGCCAGTCAGCCCATAAGCTTTCAGTGGGGCTGGCCAGCTTATGAGCTGACTGGCAGGCCAGGGAGAGAGAGAACCAGCCAGAATGGTTTGG
>NW_007885607.1:0-545 GCF_000696425.1 Galeopterus variegatus
GATCCCACAGGGAGCTCTGGAGCATGCTTTGTACCACACAGTTGGTTCCACCTTGAGAAAAAGAGGACAGCCTTTTGTGCCCTGTGTTAGCCAGTCATGTCCCTGGGGAAGCCACTCCACCCCCCACCCAAAGGAGATGTAATCTCTACCAAGGAAAATTCTCCAGAGATGGGAGCAGCTATGAGCATCAGTGGACAATACTCAGCCCTGGGATATGGGTGCACTGGATTGGTAAAGGGGGACTGGGTGTGGCACTGCAGCTCCCACTATGGAGTGTCTTGTCCAAGGATACTGCTGGTAGGCATCAGAGCAAGACTTTTTTAAAGCCCATTCCTGTTTGCCTTTCACACCTTATATTCGCAGGGAAGTTGAGAGAGAGAGAGGGAGAGAGAGAGAGAGATGTATGCACTTATTGCCAATGTTTTCACATATTAATGTACAAATGAAAAAAAAAAATCAATAAACCAGGAAAACAAGTGAAGAGAAGAGATAAAAGGAAGGAGTCAAATGTAACCAGAATGAGGCTGGCCACTTTGTGACATCTG
>NW_007885608.1:0-545 GCF_000696425.1 Galeopterus variegatus
GAGTAGGTTGGGCACACATGCTGTATAGTTGCTATGTCATAGACTTATTTTTCCCATTATTTATTTTATTTTATTTTTTTTTTTTGTCTTTTTTTTGTCTTTTTTCCGTGTCCGGCAACGGATCACAACCCTCAGTGTTGCCCCCGTACCGGACCGGGGACCGGCAACGGGATTGCAACCCTCGGTGTTGCTCCCGCGCCTTGCTCAGCCAGTGAACTGGAACCGGTCTGTATGTGGGATCCGAACCCTCGGGCGGGAGCGCTGCCGTGCTTCCCAAGCGGCGCACTATCCAGTGCGCCACCGGGCCGGCCCTTATTTTTCCCATTATTGCTTATTTGAGTGAATGTCTTCCCCAGCAGACAGTGATATGTGGGTGGAGGTATCTATCATGCTTTTCATTTTATCTGTGTCTCAAGCACAGTAGGGAGGGGCTTAATAAATATTTCTTATATGGGGTTTAAAGGATATATGTATATTGATTCTTTTTTTTTTTTTTTTTTAATTAAAAGCAAGGATGGACTTCTGGATCATGGGCAATCCAGAAT
>NW_007885609.1:0-545 GCF_000696425.1 Galeopterus variegatus
TTCTGTAATTACAATACTGTTAATTCCGGTACTTGGGAATTGTAGAAATAATAGAGTTTGGATATTATTAAAGTAGGTAAAATGCCTAATTGATTGTGAAGATCATAGGAATGGAGTGAAAGAAAGGTACATATGTTCTAAATGGTTACTGTAATTATTATGCATCCTTTCTAATAATTATGCAAAGATAATTCACAAGATACACAATTGAGATATTCACTTGAATTTTTTTCATCATGCGTTTTTTCCCCCCTTAATGGCATTTTCTCCACCAGGGGAACTAAGTTGAGAGACAAAATTTTCAAAAACAGAAGAAGAAATCATACAAGCTTTGAAAAGTACTGAAAACTTAAATCACAAAGAACACATATAAAACCTGGCTGCTGCTAATGAGCTATTTGGGATGATTTCCCAGGGAACATGGGTCACAGGATATTGAATGAAATCAAAGACAAGAAATGCTTATTTGTAATTAACATCTGTATAGATTTGTTTTTGTGTTCAAAAATCATTACCACATTTAATCTATACCACAACTATGTCAG
>NW_007885610.1:0-545 GCF_000696425.1 Galeopterus variegatus
GATGCTGCAGTGAATGGATTAATAATGGTGGTCAGGGGCCTGGTTCTGAGGGCCTTAAGAAGAGTGAATGAGGAGGTTGCTCTCTCTCTCTGCTTCACCATTTTTCTGCCATGTGAGACCCCTGCACTGCTGTAAAGCCACCACCAAATGTGTTCCCTGGACACACCAGATGTGTTCCCTGGACTTTGGACTTCTCAGCCTCTGAAACTGTAACCAACAAATTTTGTTTTCTTTATAAGTCACCCCGTTTCAGGTATTTATGTTATAAGCAACAGAAATGGACTAGTACAGTGACTGTGGGACAAAAGCTAGCCATCCCCCTCCCACACGTGTGTATGTACACGCTACCCACAGTTCTCGATAGCCTCTTCCTGCTCATAACTGTGACCTTTCAAGAAATGGGAGTGCCTCCACTCTGTCCTGAAGAAGCTTGCTGAATGATTCCAAGAGCACGAGGGCCAGGCTTTGCTCCTACCAGACGACACCCCATGTGGAGTCATCATTGCACCTCTGTTGACCTCCACAGCTATCCAACTGGGCAGTGG
>NW_007885611.1:0-545 GCF_000696425.1 Galeopterus variegatus
GGACCTGCACTAGGAGACACTCAGTGAATATCTGCTTCAGACGGTGTTGGGAGAGAGACTCTGGTGGAGAATCTAAGAACCCAAAGCCTGACGTGGCAGATGAGAGGGGTGGGCATGGCATGGCCGGGCCTCCTCATCATGTCCTCCCCTCGTCCCCGAACGGTCACCACTGCCTTCGTGGGAAGAGTTGAGAGGACGGAGGAAGGGAGGAGGTCCTCAGAGGCTACGTGGGGAAGGGTCTATGTCCCCAGAGGGACAGCAGGCTCCCCTCCTCCCGGGCCTCATGACTGACCCACACCCTCTCAGGGCTTTGGGGCCCAGTCAGCTGCAAGGTCGGGTCACTGGGTATCCCCAAGAAGGAAGGAGATGGCTGCACAGGGTGGCACTGGAGACCCTGGTACCCCGAGCTGCGGCTGCAGCCTTCTCTGCACCCCCTGCTAGCTGACGGGCTCTCTGGTTGGGGTGACCAGTGGCAGCTCCCTGTGCACACCTGCTCTGGACTGCTGGGCTTTCTTTTGTGGGATCCTCTCCTCTGCAAGGCAGCT
>NW_007885612.1:0-545 GCF_000696425.1 Galeopterus variegatus
GTGTTAGATTAGTTAAAAATACATGTTAGAACTCTAGGGCAACCAGTAAAAGAATGTTTAATTGTAATCGATACACAAATAGAGGAGATAAAGTGGGATCATATAATATGTTCAATTAAAACCAAAGAAGGTGTATAAGGATGTGGGCTGGAGGTGGGAGGGAGGGTAACAAAGAATGCATGTAATGAATGAAAGCCATTAAAAACATAATAGATATTAATTCACCTAAGCAATAATCATCTTAAATGTGAATGGTTTAAACATACCAATTAAAAAACAGAGGTTTCTTAGTGTGAAATTAAAAGAAAAAAGTCCAAATATAAGTTTTCTATAAGAAACACACTTTAAATATAAGGACACTGGTAGGTTAAAAGTAGAAGAATGGTAAAGAATACCATGCTAACTATTTTAATTAAGAAAAAAAAAAGCTGGAGCAGCTATATTCATAAGAGACAAAGCAGACTTCAGAACAAAGAAGTCTCACGGGCATTACATGATACTAGGGTCAATTCTTCAAGAAGACATAACAATACTAAATGTATATG
>NW_007885613.1:0-545 GCF_000696425.1 Galeopterus variegatus
CTGTGAATCAGTGCCTGTCATCACGCTCCTTAGCCTGGCTTTTGACCCCCAGCCTGCACACCGGTGTCCTGGTCCCAGCTCCACCCAGGGCTCATAGCCTTGTTTTCTTGAATCACTGACAATGAGAAACTAACATTTTGTAGTTTGTAATACACCCTTAATTTATATTCATTTCCCAGCATGGCTTAGCATTTTTCATGGAGTTTGGGAGGGGGTACTGGTTGTGAGTGCCTGTGCAGTATGGATCTATTAGGGCACCTCCCGTTCTGGAATACCATGTCTACAGTAGTTTTATGTGGTTAAAAGATGACCAGTTCCACAGCACCATCTAATATCCACTCATATATGAATTGCCCCAAACTGTCATTCATAATTTCTTTTTTTTAATTAGAAATCAGGCTCCAATCAAGGTTTGTGTATTGCATTTCGTTGTTATCTGTTTAGCCTCTTCTAGAATTGTCTCTATCACTCCCCACCATTGTCTTTTCTTGGCACTGACTTTTTTAAAAAGTCTCTGTGAGTTGTCCTAGAGAAGTTCCAGAATC
>NW_007885614.1:0-545 GCF_000696425.1 Galeopterus variegatus
AAACACAGAAAGTATGAAAAATATGTTCTCAGATCACAGTGAAATTAAACTACAAATCAATAACAGAAAGCTGGAAAAGTATCAAATATTTGAGAATTAACACATTTCTAAATAAGAAATGGACAAAAAAAATTCTCAAGAGAAATTAAAACACATTTAGAACAGAGTGAAAATAAAAATTCAACTTATCAAAATTTATGGGATGCAACCAAAATATTGTTTAGAAGAAAATTTACAGCATTAAATGCATATATTAGAACATATGGGAGATCTAAAATCAATAACTGTAAGCTGCTACCTTAGAAAACTAGTGAGAAAAGAAAACTTTAAGTTTAAAGCAAGGAGAAGAAGAGAAAAATATAAAAATTACAGTAGTAGTACATGAAATTGAAAATAAAAAATCAGGAAAAAAATTAAACTACAACCTAGTTTTTTTGAAAGGATTAATAAAAGAGATAAACATCAGAATGGGCTACACAATGGGGAAAAGGAGAAGACACGAATTACCAATGTCATAAATTAAAGAGAGTTTATAAATACTATTC
>NW_007885615.1:0-545 GCF_000696425.1 Galeopterus variegatus
TTTGCGGGTGCTCTGGCAGAGTTTCCCAAGGTGACTATAACCTGGTGTAGCCCCAGGTCTACTGACCTTCATACTCTACAAGCAAATTTGAAATTGAATCAAATATATTGAATTGGCTTTCCATTTCTTTTTTGTAAAGTGAATCGTTATTTATTGATTGATTTTATTAGTATATTTTTGTTACAAATCATACTTATAGTTTATGACTGTTATAAATCTCTCCCCATCCCTTTTTCCCTCCCCCTTCTAGCAACCATAGATCTGTTTTCTCCTTCTGATAGTTTCTCTGCTGATTTGTTGCCTAGGTGATCTGTCCAGTGCTGAGAGGTGTGTTCAGTTCCCCCACTATTACCATAAAGCAGATGCTTCTTCTATTACTCTGGAGTGTGCTTTGTGGATAGAGAGGATCTTTTCTTTTTTTTGGTCTCCACTGGTGCCTCTCCTTGTGTCAAGTATCCTCTTTTTTTCTTCTTTTTTGGTCCCCGCTGGTGACTCTCCTTGTGTCAATGCATTCAAGTATCTGGCAGGCCACCTACATGGTGGAT
>NW_007885616.1:0-545 GCF_000696425.1 Galeopterus variegatus
CCTGTGTGAGATTTCATTTTCAGAATGGGCTCTTGTGTTCTATTCAAGGAGCCCCTGCCTAATCCCGTAAGCACATGTACATAGAGGGACCTGCCCAGTGCAGTCTGTGAACACCTGCAATAGGAACCCACACTCCAGGACGTCTGACACTGTGAACTTGGCCTGGTCTATTCCCACAAGCTAATTTACATAAATTAAGACAAAGGAAAAAGAACAAAGGCATAAGGTGCTTAATAGCTTGCTCTTAGTTGGGCGATTTTGCATGCTTGTGACTGCAAATCCATCAGAGAGCAAGGGAAGCTGGCCTCTCGGTGCCCCAAATGAAAACAGGAAAATCATAGAGGAAGTCCTCACTGCCAATTGTCCATATTGGGTGCAAAAGAGAGGCAGCTTACCTCGAGGGGAGAAAAGAGTGACTAGATCATGCCACAGAGTTTGACCCTCTTTGGGTCTCCTTTCCTAAGACGTGTTTTCTGTTCAGATTCTTGAAATACTTGAAACACGGCCTCATCTGTCAGGGCTGAGAAACCAGTGCAGGTAACGTC
>NW_007885617.1:0-545 GCF_000696425.1 Galeopterus variegatus
CTAAATAAAAGATCTATTAGATGTTTTAATTTGAAATAAGCTATTTAACATCTGTAGATATTTTTTATTACTCCCTGGTGTTCAGTTATTTAATGCAGCATATCAAAGCACCAAAAAGTTAGTGGCTTAAAGTAGCAATAACACTTATTTTGCTCATGACTCTGCATTTTGGGCAGTGCTGGGTGGGGATGACTTGTCTCTGCTATACTCCATGTCAGCTGGGACAGCTCGAAGGTCAGGGGCTGGGATCATCTGAATATTGTTGATTCACACTCATGGCAGGTGATGCTCAGAAGACTCTAATAGCTGGGGACCAGCACAAGAAGGGCTCTGTGGGCGTCCCCCTCTATCATATGTTGCTTCTCCACATGGTCTCTCCAGCATGGCAGCCCAGGGTAGCCAAATGCCATACAGGTCAGCTCAGGGCTCTCCAGGCACATGTTGCAACAGAAAGAGAGCCAGGTGGAAGCTGTATTGCCTTTTTTGATCTAACCTCCTAAGTCACGTAGTATCCTTTTTGCCATAATCTACTGATCAGGGCATTT
>NW_007885618.1:0-545 GCF_000696425.1 Galeopterus variegatus
TTTAAAAAACAGGATTATAAGCAGTACCTGTACTACAGGGGTGCTGAGAAAATTAAATAGTATGTGTAAAGAGCTTAGAACAGACTATGGCATGTAGTAAGTAGTAAAAAAAACCCACCGAATCACTTGAAATAGTTCTTTTTTTATGTAATACTTCACATTTCCATTGTCACTCCATGTTCTACCCCTTATTTAGGCAATTATCACCTCCAATATACTTCATTATTGAGACTCTAAGTTAACCTTCTTTCTTGTACAACTTAATTTTCCCTAACAAACCATTCTTAAAAATCCCACTTAATCATACTACCCCACCGGCCCAAAACCTTCCTTGGCTTCCCCATGGCCCGTGGTAGGTTATCACCTATGATCTGACAACTTACAGCAGCTGGAATCTTACCTGGCAGTTTCCAATTCCATTTCTATCATATTCCTTTTGTGAGATATGGCAAAATTCATAAAGGAACAAAGCAATGGGTTGCATTTTTTTTTATCCAGCTCTCAGAATTGAGATATCATTTTCAAAAAACATAGTCCAAAGAAAT
>NW_007885619.1:0-545 GCF_000696425.1 Galeopterus variegatus
TGTGCAAGTGCACGCTCTTCCGTATCTGTGCGGCAGGGAGGACGCGGACTGTTCGCGTCTGCCCTGTGCTGGCCTCAGTGGCATTCGCAACAGCGTGGACTGTTTACAACGCGAGAGATGAGGATCGGATCCTGCACAGGCGGTTCCTGGTTCTCTCCTTTCCCCGTGCGGTTGCAGCCACCGCAGCTGAGGGTCCCTGCTGGTCAGCAGCGGATGCAAGCGTGTGGCCGTCCACGTCCTGTGCCTTCCTGGGCAGGTCAGACTCGCCAGGCCGGGGCGCAGGCCCGGGGGCGGCATGTCAGTGACACCAGATGTCAACCAGTAATAAATTAAACCCCAAACAAACAAACAAACAAACAAGGGCGAACTGGCACGCGGGCAGGCATCATAGAGAACCTGCCTTTCCAGAACGGCATGACAACTCTGGAAAAAAACAACAAAAACCTGAACTATCCCACTCAGGCAGAAGAGCAGGAGAGCTCTCTGACATGACTAGGAGGCATTTTTTCCTGCTTTCCCCACAGGGCAAAGCATGATGTCATATG
>NW_007885620.1:0-545 GCF_000696425.1 Galeopterus variegatus
ATATAGTCATGTCTTCCTCTCTCACCTCCTTCAGTTCTCTCCTCCTGTGTCACCTTGATAGAGAGTTTCTCATTACATTCCTTGACCTCCCTATACAAAAGACAAATCCAAATGTATTTTTCCATATTTTTATCCAACACTGGTTTCTTCATAGCATTTATCACTGCCTGACACGTTATATATTTATTTGTTTAGTGTCTATTTCTAACCCCAGAATATTCAATTTATGAAAGAAGAATTTTTTAAAATAATTTTATTTATTTTTGTTTCCCTAGAACCTAATGTTCTCGTGTTTGGTACATAATATTCATATATTAAATGGATTAATGAAGCACATGAAACTGAAATAATATCATGAAAATAGTTTGTTCGTTTGTTTTTTAACTCTTAGCAATAGACTGATTTTGGTTTAATCTATCCATGTGAATATACAATTACTCTCCTTTTCTGTCCGTGAGACTTTGGTTTATTCACTAACTTCTTTGTAAAACAGAAAATAATAGTACTTACTAAAGAGGTTGAGCCAATCATTTTTATTTTTACAA
>NW_007885621.1:0-545 GCF_000696425.1 Galeopterus variegatus
ATTGTAGGACCATGCCTTAGTGAATGGATTAAAAATGGTGGTCAGGGGAGTGGTTCTGAGGTCTTTAAAGAGAGAGTGCATGAGGAACTATCTCTGTGCTCTCTCTGCTTCCACTGTCTTGCAATGTGAGGGGTCACTGTTGCCACCACCAGATGTGTTCCTTGGATTTTGGACTTCCCAGCCTCAGAAACTGTAAGCAAATTTTGTTTTCTTTATAAATCACCCCATTCTGTGTATTTTGTTATAAGCAACA
The DNA here is from genome assembly GCF_000696425.1 of Galeopterus variegatus. Classification (NCBI taxonomy): domain Eukaryota; kingdom Metazoa; phylum Chordata; class Mammalia; order Dermoptera; family Cynocephalidae; genus Galeopterus; species Galeopterus variegatus. The sequence continues at coordinate 254 of NW_007885621.1, forward strand.
GAAACAGACTAATACATCACTGTTTCAGAGATGTGGTTTGTGATGTCTCTTAGCAACCTGGGTGGAGATAGTAAGAAGGCCTTCTGGGGTATACAGGTCTGGAACACAGAGAAGAAATTGGGTTGGGAATAAATTGGGTTGGAAATTAATATTGAATTGACGATATTTAACAACCATGGGCCTGAATGAGATCCACTAGGGAAAAGAGAGTCATATAGAAATGACTAGAAAACTGCATATCCTGGGGCACTCCTCTTTTTTTTTTTTTTTTTTTTTTTTTTTTTTTTCCCCC
>NW_007885622.1:0-545 GCF_000696425.1 Galeopterus variegatus
AAAGTTTTTAGTTGTATTAAGCTGTTTTTGTGCAAAGTGAGATTTTCTATACATACTCATGTCCCTTCTTGGCATTTGTGTAATCAATCAAAATTTAATATCCTTCATGAAATTTTATTTACCTTATATTTTGCATTCATAAATATTCTGAAAATAGCAACAAAAAAGTATGTATGATATAGTCTCATTTTTTCCTTGCCACAGTTTTCTCCAACTTTTAATAGTTGAGTATGTCAAAGAGAAGATGTACCAGACAATTAAGGAGATGGCTGTATTCTGGCTATTGCAGTAGGGGGAATGTTCAATAACGAGGAATGCCTCAAAGAAAAGGGAGAGAAGTTGGGGTTTTATAGCACAAGGAAGTCATTCAGGAAGAGTGGAGGTAGGTCTTATAATATGCAAGGATGGGTTGGTCCTTATGGTTCTGGGTGTTTCCCAAAACACAAAAGGGTAAGGATTTCTTAACTTTAACTATTTCCTGGGAGTTCAGGGTCCAGGTTAAGTTCAACATTGCCAAATAGATAAAACTTTGTAAAAATTATGTT
>NW_007885623.1:0-545 GCF_000696425.1 Galeopterus variegatus
TACAACTCCTGACTTCTATGCCAGAGGCGTTATGTTAAAGAACAGATAGGAACAGATAGGAGGATATAGAATGAGAAGTTAGTTATGGAAATTTACTGGAAGAATAACCAATTTAAACTTTAACTGAAAGCCCGGTTGCAATAACTGGTTATTTAGTTAATACTGTGTCTTAAAAGTAGACTTTTAGTTCCATGAGGGCAAGCACCATGCCTCTTTTGTTCAACACTGTATACCCTATACTTCTCACAAAGCACTCACTCAGTAAATATTTGTTGAAGCCCTTACAAAAATGTGCTCTGAATGGAATGTTCTCAGTGGCCCACCACTTGGAAGTATTGTCTGGGATTCCCAAGGGCCAAATTATAGTAGTATTGATTGAAACTGAATGGCAAGGTAGAGTCAGTCTACAGAATAACAAGTATGGTATAATTGTATTTGTGTGAAAAAAATCTCTTTTGTATATGTGTGTGTGTGTGTGTGTATATATATATGTCTTTCTAAATCTACAGAGAAAGATTTGGAAAGATCTTTAACAAACTTAATAC
>NW_007885624.1:0-545 GCF_000696425.1 Galeopterus variegatus
TAAAAATAATCTAGGGTGATTCTAATATAACACCAGGATTGAGAACCACTGACAGAGAATAACAATAATAAAGTATTAAAAACCAAGAAAATGTAAAGGCATGACTTGGGGTTCACCATTTATCAATAACTTAACCTAAGTATCCTGTTGTATAATGTGTAAATAATGTATTTATAATGCATATATTTATATAAAACATATAATACATATGTGTATATATTATGTATATATGGAAATAATCACAGTAAAAGGTGAAAAGTGATAAGCACCATAAAGTGAGTAAATTGAATCTTGGAAGGTCTCAGTATGAAGAAGAAATTACACTGCTAGCCTGGGGCAAAGAGAGACCAGCTGAAAGCTTTTAGAGGAATGTGGCAATTTCAGCTATGAATAAGAATATTAACATGAATATTAAACCCAATTGAAATGATTGTAAATTTCAAAGGCCACAAATAAAAACATAAAAAATCCAATTTTCTTCTATTTTTCTTACTCCTGAACTTAGTTTCTGTCTCAAATATCCATTTTTCTACTTGGTAACAGAA
>NW_007885625.1:0-545 GCF_000696425.1 Galeopterus variegatus
GAGTGATCAAATTGCTTGTGTATAGAAGAATCTGTTGATAGAATTTTCCACTTTTCATTTCAGTGGAGGCATAATCTTTCCTGAGTCTTCAAATTTTCTAGTACTCTGTAGTTCAAGTCAGTTGGAAGCTGTTGTGGATCAGTAGCTAAGCAACAGATTTAACGTCCAGAGGCTATTCCTCTATATTTCCTCTGCCAATAACTTAGCATGAAACTCTGAGCAAACCATTTAACCTTCTGATTTCAGTATCCCTCATCTTTTCAACAGGGAGGTAATATACCTTACTACTCACAGCTTAGTGAAATATCTCTCAAAAATATTCCTGCTTACTACTCACAGCTTGGTGAAATATCTCTCAAAAATATTCCTCAAGTACAATGGAAACAGTGTTCTACTGTATTGTCATAAAGCAAAAGCAGTTCCACTTCCTACTTGATGTGTAAACCATTGCAGCTGATATTTCCAAATAGAGATTTAATCCCTTATCATGCCTTAGGGTCTCCCAAATAACCCTTAATTATTTTCTGATATTCCATCAACTACCA
>NW_007885626.1:0-545 GCF_000696425.1 Galeopterus variegatus
GTCCCAGGTGCATTAGGCCTGATCCAACTCAGAGAAACACTTCCACCCTCCTGGCTTTATATCAAGTACCAGGAAGTGGCAGTTGACCCCCAGAAGAGGGGCAGGAAATGTTGAGAGAGACCTCTCCTGGGGTGCAGGGGCTCAGGGCCTCCTGAAGTCTGCAGGTGGAGCAAGAGACCTTCTGAGAGATGCCCTCTGGCACCCCAGTACTTACACTAAATAGGAGGCCTCAGAAGTGTATTTATGTGGAAACTTGAAACTTGGGGTGTATCAATATAACGAAAGCAGCAACAAAGCTCAGGTCCACCTCAGCTACAGACTTTATTGACCAAACTATTTGAAGTGAGGAATGAGACCACAAAAACACTCTCAAGTGACATAGCCTGAAGGAAGATGAGGCATGTCCTTTGCAGACTGTAAATAAGAGCTGTCTCAGTCTCCACTATTCTTTTTTATACACAATGCCTGGCATTCAATCCAAAATTAAAAAACACATGAAAAAGCAAGAAAACAAACAAGCAAAAAAAAAAAAAAAAAAAAAAAGG
>NW_007885627.1:0-545 GCF_000696425.1 Galeopterus variegatus
AATTCAAATATTTGGGCAGAAAGTAAATTTACAATCATAAAGGGGAAAAATCTACTCAAGTGGCAAATTCTAGTAGTCTTCTTCCTCTTTTTTTTGGAACTTGAAGATGGCATACTAATTTATTTTGGTATTATATAGATTAAACTGAACATGTTTATAAAATAGGTTATTGGAATTAATAAGAAATGAGAAAATTTCATAACACTTTGGATTCATTTGATTAATGATCTGAGGTAGTTTCTTTTGCAATCACTTTATTTTAACTTGAAATATTCCCATTCAAAAATTTTTTAAATGAACATTTGTTTTTTCTTCTCCAAATCCATTAATGGTTATTTTAAGTATTTTATTTGAGGAGAAAAAAATAACACTAATGATGAAGGTTGTTTGCACTGTTTCTTCTGTGTGCATGTGTGTGTGTGTACAAGGAATTCATTATGCAGTTCTATGTAGCAGGAAAGGTTTGATCCCAAGAATCAGGAACAGAAGCAGAGTGAACACGCCCTTCCAAAAGTAAATGCTAAATTACCATGTGTTTTATGGTC
>NW_007885628.1:0-545 GCF_000696425.1 Galeopterus variegatus
AAAAAGACATTTTTTGAAGGATCTCTCTTAAGCACTCTTCTCAGAGAATCCTTGTCCACCCGAAGGTTAACACAGAACCTTCAACATAAAATTTATTCTCATTAATAATAACTGAAAATGAATATATGTAATGCATGAGAATGTCCTCAGGGTAGTGTCAATGTGGGCTGAAGGAGATGATAGTGGGAGGGAGTAGGGAGACACAGTCTGTACAATGTCCTAGATTGAGAGGTGAAGGGTAAGTGTATTCAGAAATTTCACCATCGTTTCCAGCTGGTTACAGAAAAGAAATGGTATTGCTTCTTTGCATATTAATTAATTCCTAACTATTTTACTAATTCTGCTTATTAATTTCAATACTTTAAACCAATTCTTTTTAGTTTTTTAGCACTGAAACATCATCTACAAATAATGATTTTTGATTTTTCCTTTTTGAAGTTTATTCCTCTTATTTCTATTTCATATCTTACTGCATTGGAAAGAATTTTAAAACAGTAAATAACAATAATAATAATAACAAAATAGTGGGCATCATTATTTTTAAA
>NW_007885629.1:0-545 GCF_000696425.1 Galeopterus variegatus
GAAACGTCCCAGGGTGCCACTAGGCAAAACCACTGGCCTTGGCTGGGCCCATCACCTTCTGAAGGGTCCAAGCTCACGCATCCAGGGCCTTCAGACCACCCCCAGCACATACCCATACATACATACCATACATACCCACAGAGTTCTTGGGAGCTGCGCTATTAGCCAAAATCAAAGGCAGCAAATACAAATAAATGGAAATAGCCCCTAGCATCTTTCCCCGAAAGCGCTCTCCTGGTAGTGCCCAGTGTGCTGGGGATGTACAGTAACCCAGCTGCCTGGGCCCAGCACATGCAGCAGCCCAACAAGCCAGAAACCCCAAGCGCAAAGGCTTTCAGTGACCAAGACACCAATCCTCATTAAGCACTTCTATCAGCTAGAACCACCTTGTACCAAAACTTCCTGTGTCACAGTTACAGAGGGATTACAGTGGGATGTCCTTCCTCTTCTTGAACACTCTGGGGTGCGGGGAGCTCACTACCTCCCCAGAGAGCCCATTTCAGCCCACTCCATCCAGTCACCCATGTGGAGAGGGGGTGGGGTAC
>NW_007885630.1:0-545 GCF_000696425.1 Galeopterus variegatus
AAAAAAAAAATAGTACCACATCTAATAAAGAAATTAACTTCAGAGTAGATAAATCTTCCTACAAAGACTTCTTCAACTCCAAATGGTTTCACTGGTAAACTATAAGATATAATGCCAAACCTACACTTCTTCAGAAATTCTACAGGGTTGAGTAATTGAAAAGACTCATGAGACTTCAAGGGGATACTTATGTATTGCAAGGGACACAGTGAAAAGGAGAAAAAAAATAATAGGCAAACATATGACAGGTCCCATGGTGCAGTTTCCATGGTCCTTTCTAAGTCACACAAGGCATCTTGAGGTTTTGAACCATCAGATAAAAATGAAACACACTTGAGAGGATCCACAGTTTCATCCAAGAGCTTTTTTATACTCTTCTGCTCACATAGTTAATTATCCAGACTGGGTTTGGAAGATAGGATTGGATCCAATAATTAACTGGATTGGATTCAGTTAGAGGCCTCATATGTCTGGCTCAGTCAGACAGACAGAAACTGGTCCAGGATCAGATTGGATCAAATGGTGATTACTGTAGAGAATGAACA
>NW_007885631.1:0-545 GCF_000696425.1 Galeopterus variegatus
GACTGTGTTATAACCTTCGAGAAAGGAGAGAGTGAGTGATTGAGAACAATACGATCAACCACGGCAGTTTTATATTTTGTGGCCTATTAGTTACAATGTTGCCTGCTCTAATTAATACACATGCTATTGTATATGAAGGCTTTTTCATATATAATCCTGACCCATCACCTCACTCCACCCCAACCCAAAATGTGTTTTAGATATAAAGAGAAGTTTTCAAGAGAATAAAACAATGTTTTCAGGAATATTTACAATATGGAGTCAATACAAGATTTAAGTCCAAGTCACCCTATTCTATTTGTTCTAACTAAAAACTTCTGTGACTTTGAACAAACCACCATGGTTTTCTAACACTGGCCAATCACCATATAGATTCAGTGTTCTCATCTGTAACTTGTGATTGTGCTTTGTGATTTGTAAACTATCTTGCAGATCTAAGAGTCTGTGACACTCATTAGTCTAGAGAAATGTCAGGATAAAATCCAGTCTTCTAACCTTTGTGGATAACTCTTCTAAAACTGATGCATGATGTCCAGTCCAGCCAC
>NW_007885632.1:0-545 GCF_000696425.1 Galeopterus variegatus
TATTAAATAAGCATTAAACAGTGTTACAGATTGAACTGTGTCCCCCAAAATTCATAGGTTGAAGCCTTAACCCCCAGGATTTCAGATGTGACTATTTGAACATAGGGTCTTTAATGTGGTGATTAAGGTAAAATGAGGTCAGGGTGAACCCTGATCCAAGAGGATTGGTGTCCTTATGAGAAGAGAAAATTAGGAGACAGACATGCACAGAGCGACGACCATGTGAGGACACAGGGAGAAGACGGGGTCTACAAGCCCAGGAGAGAGGCCTCAGGAGGAACCAGCCCTGCCACGCCTTGATCTCAGACCTCCAGCCCTCCAGGACTGTGACAGGTAAATGTCTGTTGTCTAAGCCACCCAGATTGTGATGCTTTCTTACGGCGACCCAAGCAGACTGATGCAACCAGGCTGAGATGCGCATCACAGGAAATCAGCCAAAGAAATTGCAAAGAGAAAAGAAAAATCTCATTCTGTTACACAGCCAGGTGGATAAAACCGATTACATACTTGTTAGTTGTCTTTATTGAAAGGAAAAATAAAACTGC
>NW_007885633.1:0-545 GCF_000696425.1 Galeopterus variegatus
TAAATAAAATCTGTGCACACCTTTCAAGAAATGAATGAATAAATGAATGAATGAATGAATGGGCATGTGCTGTGTTTAGAATTTCTAAGTTGCCTCACTCCTATAGGTGGTTTTTTTTAACGTCCAATCCTAGACTTCCAAGTTTGGCTCCCAAAGAAAGAAAAAGTCACACACACACACACACACACACACACACACCAAGTTTGGCTCCCAACGAAAGAAAAAGTGATACACACACACACACACACACACAGACATATGCACGCACGCACACAGGCTTTTAAAAGAAAATAACGAGGGGCTTTTAAAGAGGGGGATGAGGAAATAATAAAGCAGGAGAGAGGGGTCACATGCGTAGCTAGAGCTTCATGCAAGGAAGGTCCCAGGTGCAAAGCCTCGCCGTGATTCCATCTGGTTCATGCTCTCACTGTGATTCCATCTGGTTCATGCTACTGTCATTCCCTATCTCAGGGTGTGGGTCGTTCATGCAAGTGTGTAACTCCTGGCTGCCTGGAATGCAACTTTACATTCATCTAAGTCATGTC
>NW_007885634.1:0-545 GCF_000696425.1 Galeopterus variegatus
GGACCGGTTCCCGCTCACTGGCTGAGCGAGGCGCGGGAGCGACCCCGAGGGTTGCGATCCTATTGCCGGTCCCTGGTCCGGTACGGGCGCGACACTGAGGGTTGCAATCCATTGCCAGACACAAAAAAAGACAAAAGACAAAAAAAAAAAAAAATGGAGATGTCCTAATCCTACATTTTTCAACTTGCTTGGTCATAAGAATGTCTTTAAAAGCTTGCTAAAAGTAGGGAATCCCATACAAAAAGAGGATGGTCAAACAAACTCAGGAAGAAAAATAAACGGTCAGTCTTGGAAAGAATGCTCGTGTGAACACCATGCATATCTGCTCAGGTGGAAAGCAAAAGTTAGAGCAGAACTTCACAGTGTTCAAAACTGAATAGTGTGATTAGTCATACTTTTCTGTACTGAACTGCCGTGAGCCATCCTGCTATAGGCAGGAGTGACACCCCTTGTTCTGCAGGCTACAAGGGGGTCCCATGTGTGCGTGGCATGGCTCCATGGAAGTTCTTGTTTGTTCACCTTTGGTTGCTTGACAAGGCTTCCCA
>NW_007885635.1:0-545 GCF_000696425.1 Galeopterus variegatus
TAAACCCTGGAGCCCCAGCTTGAGAAAAGCCTGCCGTCCATGTCCAATGCCTTCCCTCATCCGGGTGGGGATCTATTTATTTTTCACACCTCCATCCCATGTTTGCAACCTGGCCGAACCCCTGCCGGGTATTGTCATTGAAGCCCAGAACTTGCCATATTTTCCTCGTCTGCGGATCAGTTCATGTACCGCGGGCATTATATTTCTGGAATGTTTTGTAGAACTTGCTTGTAAAATGTCTGGGCCTGGTATTTGTTAAGAGAACAAGATACAGACTGTTACGACCTTACCTGTTTGATTTGTCCCTAACAGTTTATCCTGGAGGACGCCAGGAGTCTGTTTCCAATGTCTTAGGAGGAAGAAGCAAATCTTGCCCCCGTTCCCAAGGACGCGGCCACCTGGCCCCAGAGCACTCGGATTTTGCTCCGTTCGCCGCCAGGGAGAACCATGTCGTCCATGGCTTTGACCATCTACTTGCAGCTCTTGCTCACATAGAATCTGGTCTCATTTCAAGCATAAACTCCTTAAATTTTAAGATCTGTGTG
>NW_007885636.1:0-545 GCF_000696425.1 Galeopterus variegatus
TAATATTTCCCACCTTAAAAAATAAAAAACATCCTTTGCCCTCACATCGCCCCCAACTACCCGCCCTGACTTCTCTGCTTCCCGGGGCAGAGTGTCCCCGAGAGGCTGGCGGGGTCGGGGCTCCCTTTCGTTCACGCCTCCCACCAACACTGCTCTTGCCAAAGGCCATCAAAGGCCTGAGTCCTCCCGGGTCCACAAGCAGCAATCAGCACCCAGCTTGCGTGGCCTTGTCGTGACATTTAATCCGGGTGGCCCCTCACTGCCTGTTGGAATCCCCTGTCCCTGGGCCCAGGCTCCCCATCCTCTGGTCTGCTTCCAGCTTGCCACCACCCCAGGTCTCCTGCTGCCTCCACCTCTGGGCCTCCAAATGTGGCCACCATGACCCCAGCAGGTGCCTCTCCCTCGGTGGGTGGTCTCGTCCAGACCAGGGCTTTTAATACCACCCGGGCACGAATGACTCCCAAACTTACTCTCAAACCCTACGTCTTCCCAAAGTTGTTTTTCATAAGCATCTCAAGCTTTCCAGATTCAAATCAGATCTCCTG
>NW_007885637.1:0-545 GCF_000696425.1 Galeopterus variegatus
ATTTTATTCAATTTTGTAGTAGCGATCAAGAGGTGAGTTTCTATCCTCATACATTTTGCTCATCTCTAAGCCACCACTCTAGACTAGATATCCTCCTACCTCATTAACATAGGAGACTGGCTGCTCCTCCTTTCTCAGCAAGACTTCTAAACATTGAATGGAGCGTGCCAAGGCTCAAACCTAAGCTTTCTTGTTTTCTTTATATACTTTCCTTAAGTGAATTCATCCTATCATCTGAAAGCTTAGGATTCCAAAGTTACTGAGACATCTCCTCTCGTTTCCACTTGGAGTCAAACAAGCTTTTCAAATCCAATATATCCAAAACCAATTCTTCATTCTGCTCCCTCCCAAACTGCTTAATAGCCTCCAACATCTTACTGAATGGCATTGTGCCAGCTGTAGAAGTTAAAAAGGCTGGGCCGAGCCCGTGGTGCACTCGGGAGAGTGTGGCGCTGGGAGCGCAGCAGCACTCCCGCGCGGGTTCGGATCCTATATAGGGATGACAGGTGCACTCACAGTGCTCACTGGCTGAGCGCAGTGCAGCC
>NW_007885638.1:0-545 GCF_000696425.1 Galeopterus variegatus
AAAACTTTTGAACAATGAGAGAGAGAGGGGGGGAGAGAGAGAGAGAGAGAGAGAGACTTATTGAGAAAGAGGAAGAAAAGCTTGGGTACTTAGAACTATAGAATTCCTACCAAGGTAGGGAAGTTGCTTAGCAACCCCATCCTCATCCAATAAAAGTAAAATGTCAAGCATGCAGCCCTTGTGACTGGCCAGACACGGGAGCAAAAGGCTTGGTGTTTCCACCCCTGTGCTGTTGTCGTGCCAAGGTAGAGAGTTTGCTTTCCCATTAGCACCCCTCTTCAGGAAGGAATGGCAACTTGTAATGAATCATTGATAATGGCTAATGCCCATCCGTGGGGAAGGGGACAGAGCTAAAGACTTGCTATTTCTCAGAGTCAGGACTCTTCATTTGAAGTCAGGGGAGCATCACGGGGCCCTCTCCCACTGTGATCCCTCCTGCGGTGGGACAATCACACAGGAAGGCCTGCCTCCTCTTCCCCAGGAGAGGGACATGATGCACAAGCCTAATGATCATACAATATTCAGACACCTGGCTTGTTCTTTGT
>NW_007885639.1:0-545 GCF_000696425.1 Galeopterus variegatus
TCCAGTTTGAAAAGGGAGAAATAGGACAAAAGAAAGAGGCAATGGGTCCTAAGCACGTCCAAAAAGCAAGCCTCCACAGCTCTGGTGTTCTGCGAGCCTGCAGATCTAACACCACATAGCTGCTGCCAAGGCTTCTGGCTTGTATTTTCCAAAGTGGTGGGTCCAGCCACACCTGGGGCCAACTTAGCTACAGGTGGAGCAGCCAAAGCAGATGGGGTGCTGGTGCTGGAAGCAGCTTCCCAAGAAGGCTCTGGGCAGCGAGCCCATGGAGGGTGCCTCGTGCCTGTTCCCCAAGACCATTCTCTCCCTAGGCCTCTGGGCCTGAAATGAAAGTGTTGGCCCCAGAAGCTTCTGCAATGCCTTCAAAACCTTTTCTTTTGTGTTAATCCTCTTAGCATCACTGTATTTTTCTCCTGAAAATGCTCTCTGCTTCTCTACCACAAAGCCAGGCTGCAAATTTTCCAAATCTTTAAACTCTGCTTCTGTTTTAATTATTTATTCTGGCTTTATGTCATGCCTTTTCTGCCATAACTCAGCATAGGCTG
>NW_007885640.1:0-545 GCF_000696425.1 Galeopterus variegatus
CTTGATCTAAAGCCCAACTGGATTTTGAATAAATGATTAACCAGTCCTCATCAAGATTTATCGAAAAATTCAAAGTGGTTTCATGTTTCCTAGCCAAAGCATTTGAACTCATATTTCCCATAACGTTCAGGAACTTCTGAGCATTATTTATTCAATCATAAAAACAGGATGATTCTTTCTTTATTTTCAGGTTCTTAATGGCCTTGAACCACAAAAGCAATTAAGTTGCCACATAACTTCTCTAATATTCTGCTCATTTTAAGTTCCTCGAAGGGGTATTTTATTCATTGTGTGTAGAGAAGAAAGGAAGGAAACTCTTCTTCAGGGTCTTAATTTGTGTCAACGAATTAATGAAAGAATAGACATTTTTTAAGAAGGGAGAAAACTTTCAGAGAAGGAACCCATTATCCCAGAGAAAAGATTCATTTGTTAAGAGTACATTAAAGTTGGGGCCGGCCTGGTGGTGCACTGCTATAGTGCGCCACTTGGGAAGTGCGGCGGCGCTCCCGTCGAGGGTTCGGATCCCACATACAGACCGGTTCCCG
>NW_007885641.1:0-545 GCF_000696425.1 Galeopterus variegatus
TGCTTGTTTTTGCTGATGCAGAGAACAGATGATCCAAGTGGGGGAAACCTCACTTCAGCCTGACTTAGTCATTTCTTTTCACTGCTGCAACAGCACCGTACCCTACAGAGCTTTTTCCTTGCATGCCTTTTTCTTATATGCACTTGATTGCACCTTTTTCTTAAAGATATACACATAATCTTGTTTCCTAGGGAGACACTGGTTCCATAGCCTCAGATATTGAGAACATCAAGCTAATCTGATGTGAAGGCAGAAGAAATGGTGACCCCCTGGAGTGTGACTTCAGGGACACGGGAAAGTCCATACCACTGAAAGACAGATCCGACTGATGCCCGAAATGCCACCACTTCCAACCTACCCCATTGTATCTCTTCCTCCTGATTTCTGTGTTAGTGTCCCCCTTGCACGGGAAGGTGACTGGAAGTGACAGGGACTATCAGAACTTGCTGCAGGCAGAAATCTGGATGGTGAGAACAGTCCCTCGGGGAGTCACAGATGAGGGAGAGAATGCGGAAGCGTTGGGGTGGGATGAGCAGAGGCTGAGA
>NW_007885642.1:0-545 GCF_000696425.1 Galeopterus variegatus
GAGCAAGTAAAAATCATACAGGTTGGAAAAGAAAAATTAAACTATCCCTGTTTGCAGATGATCTGATTTTCTTCAGAGTAAATTGCAAAAAATGTACAGAAAAACTCCTAGCACAAGTTGGTGAGGCTAGTGAGACAGCAAGGTGCAAGGTACAAAGTCAACACAAAAAAATCAATCATATTTTTATATGCAAGCAATTAACAATGGAAACTAGAATTAAATACACAAGGCAATGTATAATTGCTCCAAAAATTAAAAAAAACTAAGGTATAAATCTATCAAAACATGTACAGTATTCGTATGCTGAAAACTGCAAGACGCTGATCAAAGAAACAGAAGAAGACCTAAATAAATGGAGAGATATATTGTGTTTATGGATTGGAAGACCCAATACAGTAAAGATGACAATTCTGCCCAAGTCGATTTATAGGTTTAATGCAATTTCTATCAATAGTCCAGCAAGATTCTTTGTAGGTATAGACAGCATGATTCTAAAATTTATATGTAAGTTCAGAAGAATAAGAATAGCAAAAAAGAAAAAAAAA
>NW_007885643.1:0-545 GCF_000696425.1 Galeopterus variegatus
AGAAACCCACTGTCCTCCACCCCAATATTCATGTACTCATTTAAACTCAATGTTTAGTGAGAACCTTTTGTGTACCAGGCATCAATCTACCTGCCTGGGAGAGAGTGCTAAATGAGACAGAGTCAGTCTCTTCCCTTACGAAGCTTACCTTCCAGCGGAGGAGTCTGTTAGTTATCTATTGCTGCATAACAAATTACCCCAAAACTTAAAATATTTATTATATAATAATTTCTATGGGTCAGGAACCTGGGTGTGGCATGGCTGAGGGCCTCTGACTTGAGGTCAGAGGCTACAAAATTTCATCTGAAGCTGTGGTCATCTCAAGACCCACTGGGGAGAAGATGTGCTTCCAAACTCCCTCCGTGGCTGTTCACAGGGCTCAGGTCTTTGCTGGCTGTTAGCCACATGGCCTCTCCATCAGTTACTCACAACATGGTGACGTGCTGGCCCCAGAGCAAGGACTCCCAGAGAGAGAACAAGAGACGGCCAGGGAAGACAAGATGCAAGTCAGTCTTTGTAACTTAATCCCATCCCTTCTGCGGAAT
>NW_007885644.1:0-545 GCF_000696425.1 Galeopterus variegatus
CAATATTGGCTGAGAGCATCCTCTGAGCCAAGTGCTAAACACTTTTACCATTCATTATCTCGTTTTATCCTTTCAACTACTCTTAGGCATTATTATTCCTTCATATTTACAAATGAAGAAACAGAGGCACCCAGTGATTGCTTAACTAGCTCAACAAGAACCTACTGCTAGTTGAAAGTGAAGCTGGGAGATTTGAATACAGGCAGTTAGACTTCAGTCTCCCTTTCAGTCATCATACTATACTTCCTCTCCACAGTGACAGATAAGATAAAATTACAAAGAGTCATTAGAACAGTTGTTCTCAGTTTTGGCTGCATAATGGAATTATTGGGGGAGTTTTGAAAAAAAATCCTTTACTCAGGTCATATGCTAAACCAGTTTCATCTATATCTATCAAGAATGGGACCCAGCATTTTTAAAAGTGCCCCAGGTGACTCCAATGTACAACCAAGATAAAAAATTACTGGATTAGAGGACAGAAAATAATACAGGTGACAATCACCAGGGCAAACTTGACAGTAAAACCTTACCTGAACTAGGCCTGT
>NW_007885645.1:0-545 GCF_000696425.1 Galeopterus variegatus
GTGGAGAGAGCAGTAAATTCCAGTTGACAAGCTTCCCACGGGTATGTCATCATGTGACCCCCCTTTGACTTGGCCACATTGTCCTCTATATTTAAAGAGACATAAAAAAATATCTGCTGAATAAACTGAAATGAGTAAAATGTGTATAAGGGGAAAAAAAGATATGATACACTCAGAGGGTAAATGAGAGATTGTGATGGAGGCTTCCAAGATTCTGGCAGCATTCCAACCATGGTGAAGTACCCGTGATACCCAGAATAAGCAATAAAGCAGAAAAAAATCATCCAAAAGAACAAGAATTAATGTCTTTACAGTGTCAGGACATCTTACATGCTGAACAAAAGAGCAAAGTGACTGGCCCCATGATTCAGAAAAAGACACAAGGTGTAACAAAATTGAGGGTTTAAAAAGATGCAACCATATAAGACATTCAAATTAGCTTGATTTGATTGTAATGTACTATACAAATGTATTGAAATATAAGTTTGCACACCACAGATATGTAGAGAAAATGTTTCAATAAAAAATTATAATATAAAAATCTT
>NW_007885646.1:0-545 GCF_000696425.1 Galeopterus variegatus
CAGCGATTCTCAAACTTTTTAGTCTTAGTACATCTTCAAACTCCAATAAATTATGAAGGACCTCAAGGAGATGCTGTTTCTATGAATTACATATGTCAACATTTGCCATATAGAACTTAAATCTGATAAATTTTAAAAGCTTTTATTAATTTATTTTAAAATAATATAACAAATTCATTACATTCATTGAATAACATATTGTATGAAAAATAACTGTTTTCCAAAATAAAAAAAAGAAATTATTGATAACAGTGGCATTGTTTACATCTCTTTATCTGTTTTAATAGAAGATAGCATATCCACCACCTCAAATATTTATTATTTCTTTGTGGTAAGACCATTTAAAATTCTTTCTCTTAGCTATTTTGAAATACACAGTACAGTAGTCCCCCCCTTATCCTCGGGGGATATATTCCAAGACCCCCCGGTGGGTAGCACTAAACCCTATACATATATATATGTATATACACACATACTATATTTTTTCTATACATACATACCTTTTATGTTTACTGCATGCATCAAGTTGTGTGATATTATATGTT
>NW_007885647.1:0-545 GCF_000696425.1 Galeopterus variegatus
CTCCATGTTTTACCAGCCTGGCAATAGCAGTAGCAGGGAGGTTTATCCAGTAGTTTTGGGCGAGTGAATCTCAGGCATGCTGATGGCCCAGCCTGGGCCACGTGCTCATCCCGGATCCAGTCACTGAGCCAGCGCGCCTTGGTCATTTCCAGGACAACTGTTCCCCCTTTGGCTTGTTGTGGTTGAATGTGGAGAGAGGTGAATCAGCTTTATCTAAAGCACACGGAATGGGTCTATTTCAGTTTTTTATTTTTGTTTTTTTGTGACTGTAGAAAGGGAAAGGAGGGACTGGTCAGGCTTGTCTTTGTGCCAGTCCATATTTCACTGCTCGTCCTGTGAGGGAAAGGGAGTCACCCGTGGGTCAGGTGGCCATCCTGGCCCAGTAGGTTTTGATGAGGAGTGGGTGGAGTCACATGGCAGCGGGGGTTCTAAGGAGGATGGATTTCTTCTTCGTGTTTGGTGTCTGTTGTTGTACCACAGACCCTCCCAGTACTTAGTGGTTTAAAACAAAAACCATTTTATGTATTTGCACATACTTCTGCAAT
>NW_007885648.1:0-545 GCF_000696425.1 Galeopterus variegatus
TTGAGACTATCAAGGAAGCATGGAGTGAAGAGGAAAGAAAATTGGCAAGGACACAGAGGCAGGGAAATGTAAGCATCGTTCATGAAATAGTTTTACAGGATAATCTGGTACATGAAGAGGATCAGGAAGAAATAACACCAGAGAGATGGTTTAGGTGAGAGAGCCTAGAATGCCGAGCAAAAGATTTTGGCAAATTTATAGCTTTTGAATTAGGGAAGAGGGTGTAGCTATGGGATAGATAAGGAATTTTAGACCCTAATGAATCCAGTTATCCTCCCTAAGGCAAAAATGAAAGGTAGGAAGTTCAGTCTTGCCTTCTGAGAAGACCAGATGTGGGGCTAAATGCAAGAGTTTTAAGCAAGCCCTATTAAAAAAATCACTCCATCTATGCCACTAAACCTGATTCAGGAACCTAGAGTCTCCTGGGATTTACCAGCCTAATGGCTTTGTCACTACACTGGTTTCTCCAAAGTTCTCTGTTGATGGATGTGTGCCAGGATTTCAGGGAGCAAAGAGGACTGTTCTCTAGAATCCACATGTGATGA
>NW_007885649.1:0-545 GCF_000696425.1 Galeopterus variegatus
GTAATATTGATTTGATCAACACAGAATCCCCAAAATATGTATAATCGATTATGATTAAATTTAAAAAAAAAAAAAAAAACATGAGCCATTGAAGTTTCCAAAACTGTCAGTTTTAATGAGACAAGTCAAGAATTAGAAGTATTGATCAAAACAAAACAAAAAATTTAAAAAAGGGGGGCAGCCCCATGGCTCACTCAGGAGAGTGCGGTGCTGGTAGCATTGAGGCCGCGGGTTTGGATACAATATAGGGATGGCCAGTGTGCTCACTGGCTGAGCGTGGTGTAGACCACACTGTGCCGAGGGTTGTGATTCCCTTACCGGTCAAAAAAAAAAAAAAAAGAATTAGAAGTAATGACAACCTAAAATCTACCAGGGGAGTAATTAAAATCTGGAACAAGTATTTATAAGATAGATAGAAACATTCTCATTTACGCTTAAGGGTTAACATGTGCCATCAATATGTTTTGATAAAAAATTTAATTTAAAAAAAACACAAAAAAGAGTTAATAAGCAGTTAACTGAATTCAAATAACACTGCCTGTTTT
>NW_007885650.1:0-545 GCF_000696425.1 Galeopterus variegatus
AAAAAAAAAACAATGACATATCAGTTCTGTGGTATGTACACTGTCTAAACTTAACATGGTACCCATAACCTTTATATCACTGGTCTCATTTTTCTTTCCACAAACCCACAAAAGTCGTTTTTCCCTTTATGACACATCAAATTGTACTTGCATTTTTCCTCAACCCCACTGCCCATTTAAAAATAAATGACCTTGACTGTTACTTCTTAAAAAAACAAATGGCTATCAAATATAAACTCAATTTTTTCTTCCTCAGCACCTACAAAGTTATCAGTCTGTACATATCAGTACATCACACTGTTTAGGAAAACACCCTTCTTCTCAAGCTGAAATTTAGTTCCTTAAGTTTTTCCCATACAAATTCCATTTCTCTGTCTCTTTGGAATCCACGATCTTGAGTTAGACACTATCCGTCCTGAATTACACTAACAGGCAATATTATAGTTGCCCTAGTATAACTTCATTAAGGGAAAATATTTTTAATTTTTTTCACTTCCTGCAGACTGCTATTATAACAACACTATTTTTTGAAAAAGTTTATGGAA
>NW_007885651.1:0-545 GCF_000696425.1 Galeopterus variegatus
AGTATCTTAACTTGTGAAATGACCATAGATAACATGATTGAAATCATTAGGATTACAAAATGTAATGTTTTCAATTTAAAAAGCAGTAAATTTTCCTCAGAAGCAGAGAGCACACAGGAACTAATGTGTCACATTCAGCCAATGTGATGCCTGAACTTTTGCTGCTACCTAAGAAACATTTTCCATGGAATCAGGCATCTGCTTCACTATATACCCCAGTTTCTGTTTCCATTGGTTTTTCAATGTGTATACAACATCATCACTTTAGAATTTATGACTTGTGACCTTCCAATTATTGTCAGAATCCAGACCTGTGTTTGTAAGGTAAGAGTGAAAATAAAGGCCCATATCTTATATTTCAAGTATTGAAAATGTCTAGTCTTTTAAACATGACAAATAGATCTTCATAACACTCAGAAGAAGGCCAGGTTAAAATGGAGAATTTCAGACTCCTGAGCTTTTCTCACCAGGATGTGATAGCACAGTGGGAGCCAGTTCCCTGGCCTGTAGTCTGCTCCTCTTCTCTTCCAGCTCCTTACACCATC
>NW_007885652.1:0-545 GCF_000696425.1 Galeopterus variegatus
TTATTGTTTAATGGGTACAGAGTTCCAGGATGAGATGAAGAAAAGAGTTCTGGAGATGGATCGTGGTGACTGCTGTACAACAATGTGACTGTACTCAATGTCACTGAACTATACACTTATAAATAGTTAAAATGGTAAATTTTATGTTATGGATATTTTACCACAATTATAAACAATGGGCAAAGGATATGAGCAAACAATTCACCAAAGACAAAATATATAACATCAATTAACTCACATAATTGAAAAAAAAGTGAATGAGGGAGAGCTACATGTACTAAAATGGACATTTCTGTAATGTACATTATTTGGTCATGAAAAACACAAGCAAAATAATATACAATCTCTATGGATGCACAGAAATGTATTTAAATGCACGGAAAACAGTCTGGAAGTATAACATTTATATTTTCCTTTCGGGAGGAAGAAGGGGAAGATTGGAGTAGTAATAAAGGGGACTTTAATCTTATCTGTAATGTTGTAATTTTTTTTTTTTTTTTTTGTCCTTTTTGTCTTTTTTCGTGACCGGCAACGGATCGCAACCC
>NW_007885653.1:0-545 GCF_000696425.1 Galeopterus variegatus
CAAATTCTTGACCTTTAGATAACAATTTTAGTGACTGATTTGTAACCATACAATTAATTGTGATTCCTGGTTAAAAATAAATAAATAAATAAAAACAGCTTTAGAGAAACATGAAGTGTCAACATCACTTATTATGAACGGAAAAAATTTTTTTTTTTTCCTTTTTGTCTTTTTTCGTGTCCGGCAACGGATCGCAACCCTCAGTGTCGCGCCCGTACCGGACCGGGACCGACAACGGGATCGCGACCCTCGGTGCTGCGCCCACACCTCGCTCAGCCAGTGAGCGGGAACCGGTCTATATGTGGGATCCAAACCCTCGGCGGGAGCGCCACCACGCTCTCAAGCGGCGCACTGTAGCAGTGTGCCACCGGGCCAGCCCAATGAACGTAAAAATTAATGAAAGTATTTAATTAATAAGGCACCTTCTGGAGTGTGACCTCATACAATAAGGACATCTTGTTGACAAATGTTTCAATGTTCTGGTATATCTAAGTAATTTCAATGACAAACTGAAAAATTTGTACCTAAGACCACATTAGTTAATT
>NW_007885654.1:0-545 GCF_000696425.1 Galeopterus variegatus
GGGATAGCTGCATCTGGTGCAGGCCTCAGGCTGCTTCTACTCATGGCAGAAAGTGGCAGGCAGCCAGAGGGTACAAGAAGATCACATGGTGAGAGGAAGCAAGAGAGAGAGAGAGAAGGTGCCAGAGTCTTTTAAACAACCAGCTCTCATGGGAACTAAAGAAGTGAGAATTCACTCACTATCCCCACTCCCAGGCAGAGTATTAATCCATTCATGAGGGATCCACCCCCAAGACCCAAACACCTCCCAACACTGCCACATTGGGGATCAGATTTCCACATGAGTTTTGGGGGGACAGCACTTCCAAACCCTAACACAAGGGAAAGTTCAGGAAGGTGTGTAGAGATGACTGATTGAAATGTAGGAAGTCTCTGGAAGGTTTTATTCAGACAGATACCATGATCTAACATTCCCTTCTAGTCTTTTGCCCCAGCATTCATTGCCTGGGTCAGGTGCTTCTCTTTCATAAATTGACTTAATTGGCTAATCAACATAGAAACTATATTCAAGTTTTAAAAATAGGTGGAATATTTTTCTCAGGAATT
>NW_007885655.1:0-545 GCF_000696425.1 Galeopterus variegatus
CATACAGACCGGCTGCTCACTGGCTGAGCAAGGTGCGGGCGCAACACCGAGGGTTGTGATCTGTTGCCAGTCATGAAAAAAGACAAAAAGGAAAATAAATAAATAAATAAATAAAAAATCTATATTTTCAAAAAAATTTTTGACTAGCAACCTTTTTCCTATTACATCTCTGTCCTACTCCTCCTTTAAGATATATTTCTACTGTGACATCAGCTAGAGCTTCAGTACAGAGGATAAGGCATTGTATACAAGGACAAAAGGAACTCTGAAGTCAAAATAGACTTTGGATTTGAATTTTGACTTTGCTGTTAACATTTAATAAGATACTTAACCTCTTTGAACCTAAGTTTTCTAGTCATTGTTCACTGTGTCCTTTCATATACTTACATTATGGAGATACCTATTGCTGAAATTTTAAGAGATGGATCACAGATAATACTACTTATCTCCCAGGGTTGTTGGCATATTAATTGAGATCATGTTTATTGACAACAGAAAAAAAAAACTAGCATGCAAGAAAACTGAGGTGACACATAGCAGGAACC
>NW_007885656.1:0-545 GCF_000696425.1 Galeopterus variegatus
GCAACTTGGTTTATGTCAATCAGTGTCCTCTCTTGAAGATGGGAGCAGGCCCAGTCTCTTCCAAAATCCATGTTGTGCCAAACCGAAGGTGGGAATGGGAGGTGGAACAGATGCTGAGAGGCACCTCAATGTTAATTATGGACAGAGTCTAAAATCTCCCTGCTTTTTAAAAAATTTCTATTAATACATTATTTGGCTCAAGATGTTTTTCTACCTCCATGTTGCTAGGCTATCTAGAGCTAGAGAGAAAGATTTATCCTGTGGATCTTGGATGTTTCCTGGTAAATGGCAAAGCACATAACCACACCCATGCCACCTAAGCACTGGAAGGTGCCAAATAGGATTTCACCATTAGCTTACTGGACTGCCAACTCCTGGTATCTCAGGATTTTAAGAAAATGGAAGATAGGTTTGACCTACTAGAATGTAGCGACTTCTGACCTAGAGGATGAGTTAATGCTGATAAGAATCATTCCACTGAATTCTGGCCTTCATTGTTTCTGATGAGAAATCAACTTATTGTCCTCTACACATAGAAAGCACCA
>NW_007885657.1:0-545 GCF_000696425.1 Galeopterus variegatus
TGTTGCCGGTCCCGGTCCTGTACGGGGGTGACACTGAGGGTTGCAATCCATTGCCGGACACAGAAAAAAAAAACAAAAAAAAAAACAAAAAAAATATATGTTGAAAAGTCATAAATGGTTTTCTTCTCAGAACACTGTTCATGAGGTCTAGCACGGCATGGACCACAAGAATCCTGATTCTTGGAATTTTACATGATAGCATTTGGGGACGAAGAGCCTTGTCTTTGTGCTATTAAATAACTAATTTTGTGTGAACACACACATACTTCAAGCACTGACATGCATCTCTATCTACCTTCCTCCAGGAGGAAGAAAGGAGAGGAAAGGAAGCTCTTTCTCTGTTGCCCATGTCTTTGATATCGATTTATCATTTTTTGATTTTTTAAATTCCTAAAATGTAGTAGAGTCTTCATACTGTCTTTGGTATAATAGGTTTAAACACAATCTTTACCCCCTTGGAAAAAGTGTTCCAGATTCCATGCACTTACTGCATTCTGCAAAAACTAGTGTTTTCTCTATATGTTTATCTAATTCTTTGGAGTAGG
>NW_007885658.1:0-545 GCF_000696425.1 Galeopterus variegatus
AATTTTAGCTAAACCTTTTATAAATCCTCTTAACTGTAAATCAAACAAGATGAGCCTCCTTCATCTTCACTCAAAATTCCAGCATCAATGCTCACTTCTGTAAGACCTTCACCATGAATTCTTTCCTGATTGTCTGTCAGAAATAATTTCTTTCTTATTTGAATTCACAGACACGTTGTTGAACTCATGGCACATGGTGTATAGGCATTCAACATTAGTCATTTCTAAATTATTTATTTCCTTCGTTAAGTTGAAGCACCGTGTGTCACTCATTTCTTTTTGTCTTTCATAGTATCTTGTAGCAATCACAAAACAAGGTCTGTGCATCTCAGTATACTTATTATTATGAGGTTGTTATTTCTGGTGAAACCTAATCTTGAAGTGTTCACATCAGCCCACTCAGGGGACTGAAAATTTACCTATAAGTTTCTGAATGACTGTGGTTATTGTGAGGAAAATGGAGTTAGTTTTGCCAGACCCTCTTGCCTCATAACCAGCTGGGTATGATTCAGCACATCCATTGTAAACAAGTTACATAAGAGTAG
>NW_007885659.1:0-545 GCF_000696425.1 Galeopterus variegatus
TGTTTTTATTTAATAAAGGTCTTATATAAATCTTAAAATGGATAATAAGACAAACAACCCACGTAAAATTACATTAAAGGCTTTTGCAGAGCTTACCCAGAAACACATGAAATTCACTCAAAATCTTTAATCCTGAAGTAAGGAAAAACCAAAATAAAACCACAGTGATATGGCACTGCACACCCACTAGAACAACCAGTATTAAAAAGGCCAACAGTAACAAGTGTTGACAAGCATGGGGAGCAGCTGAAATATTCATGTATTGCTGGTGGGGATGTAGAACTTGTACAAACACTTTGGAAAACACTGTGGAAATTTTTTATAAAGCTAAGCATATTCTTACACTGAGACCCAGCAGTCCACTCATAGGTATTTACTCAAGAGACATGAAAGTGTATATTCATACAAGGACTTTGACACAAATATTGACAGCACCATTACTCATAATATATCTACAATCTCCATCATCTGTACAATGGAATACTGTACTAATCAATAAAAAAATTATGAACTGCTGATTTACATGATGACATGGATGAGTCACA
>NW_007885660.1:0-545 GCF_000696425.1 Galeopterus variegatus
AGCTAAAAATAAATAAATCAATTCACACACATACATACACACACACACACACACACACAAATATAAAAACAAACAAACAAAAACAAACAAAAACAAACAAACAAACAAACAAACAAAAATCAAAAAACCGGGGGGTGGGGGAGAGGAAGTTATAACAACTACAGTTTTTTTGAAGTTCTTACAACAAGCAAATGGAAAGGACATGCTTGGGTGGGAGGGGGGAGAGGGAGGAGGGAGGGAGGTTTCCGTGATGGGACATAATAATCAACTACATTGTATATCGACAAAATAAAAATTAAAAAAAAAAAAATAGCCAAATGAAGAGATGCATGGGGCATGCAGGGGGTGGGGGACACGGAGCTTCCATGTCCTCTCATGGAAACCGGGTGCTTCTCTCTCCCAGCACATTGATGTGTTCAGCAACCCGGAAGTCCCACTGAGCCCCTTCAGTGTCCGGAATTTTTATTTGGGTTTCTTTACACAGGCATGACTGATTGAATCACTGGCCACACGACTAAACTGAATCTCTAGTCCCCTTTTATTCC
>NW_007885661.1:0-545 GCF_000696425.1 Galeopterus variegatus
GTAGATAGAAACAATTTCAAACAACATTTGTGAGGTACTATTGGACCAGATAAATAAAGCTCAGATTTCTGATTTTGTTTTAGAACAGTACGTGACACATGACAGGCACTTTACAAATGTTTGTGGAATGAATATTGAATGGATAAATAACACAGAGCTCTAAAAAGAGATAAAGCAAAAAAGCCACAGTGATATTGCTGGTGCCAGGAGAAACTGGATTTTCTTTCTGGAATGTAATTTAGGAAAATTGCCCATAACTTTGGATTCAACAATTTTTAGGACTCTGACCTAAGGAAATAACCTTAAAGTCAAAAAAACCCTTAGGCAAAAATATTTTTAATTGATAGGCTATTAGCAGTAAGAGTGGAAACAAGTCAAGTTTCCAACAAAAAGGAAAGGTCAAGTAATCTTAGTGGAGTATTAGACACAGGGAACAAAAGATTATCAGGACAACCTATAAAAATATAAGAAAAATGCTTTAAATTTTTTAATGTTTCTATCCACCCATCTACACACATGTACGTATCATCTTTCAATTCATTTTT
>NW_007885662.1:0-545 GCF_000696425.1 Galeopterus variegatus
TTACAATGAACATAAACCTAGCTGAAATAAGAAATCCAGGGAGGCTTGAAAAGGAATCATGTCAGGGTCTTGGGAGGTCTGAACACAGGAACTGGAACTTCCCCAGATGCTCTGGTTTTCTTGCGTCTCTGCTTCACCTCTTTCTGCACCCACACCAGCCCTGCCCCAGGCAGCTTTATGTGCCTTGCTTTATGACCTTTGTCTCCCAAGGGCTCCCAACTTTGTATGTCCTCAGCTCAGTTGGATGCATCAGGGTCAGATAACCAGCCTCTCAGTCCCAGCTCCAAATTCTCAGGGGAGAGAATATGATTTCTTCAATCAGGCCTCCACTCATAGTCAAATCATCCATCTGCAGGTGGGGAAAGCACAGGTAGTTCACACATGGCCAACTGGGCTCACACCTGTTGTATGGATGATGGTCTCAAAGAAGAGACATATGAGCTTGGAGGATGCCTCCAAGTCCCTCTACTACAGATCCCTCTTCAATGTCCCTTGTAATTTATACTCACTGCTGCCCTACTCCATCTTTATGGAATCTTTGTGCC
>NW_007885663.1:0-545 GCF_000696425.1 Galeopterus variegatus
TCAAACAAAAAATATTTTATTTAGAATGAAACAGGCCCCTAGGAAACTTAAAAGCTGTTTGAATTTTTTTTTTCTTACTTATTAAATTCACCTGCTGCTTATGCTATTTTCTTTTATGGGAATGGCAGAGAAAAGAAAATAGTGGAACTCTGCATGCTTCATTCTCTTTTCCTGGATCCTGAAGCATAAACCATGCTGGGTTCCAGCAGCAGGTTTTTCCTCCCTTTCCTAACCTCTCCCATGCTGAACCCAAGAGTGAGCTGCCCTAATGCTTCACCCCTCGGCCCTAGAGAGGGCCAGGGGATCACCCTGGGGAGAGTGAGTGATCTGCCTGCCAACCTAGCTCCATAGAAAGGACACTCAGATGCCAGGGGTTCCGTCAAGCCGTTCTGTTTATTGTTTGTTAAACAAGCATATTTAAGCTTTACCAGCGGGGGAGTTCCCTCTGCCCAATCAGGGTAAAGATCACACAGTCATGCATGGAGGTTCCTTAAGCTATACTAAGCAATCACGCCTTGATCACGAGCACGGAAAACCAGAGCTGC
>NW_007885664.1:0-545 GCF_000696425.1 Galeopterus variegatus
ATCTTGAGCATCTTTTCATATGCTTATTGGCTATTTGCATATCTTCTTTGGAGAAATGTCTGTTTAAATCCTGTTCATAGGGCCAGACGGTGGCTCACTCGGGAGAGTGTGGTGCTGATAACACCAAGGCCATGGGTTTGGATCCTATCGTTCACTCACTGGCTGAGCGTGGTGCTGACAACACCAAATCAAGGGTTAAGATCTCCTTACTGGTCATCTTTAAAAAAAAAAAAAAACAATAATAAATAAATGAATAAATAAATCCTGTTTATTTTTATATTGGGCTGTCTTTTTTATTATTAAATTGTAACAGTTTTCATATATTCTGGATATGAATCCCTTATCGGGTATATGATGTATGATCTGAAAATATTTTCTCCCACTCTGTGTATTGTCTTTCCATTTTCTTTTCTTTCTTTTTTTTTTTTCTTTTGGCAGCTGGCCAGTATGGGGATTTGAACTTTTGACCTTGGTGTTAAAGGCTGTGTTCTAACCAGCTGAGCTAACTGGCCAGCCCTCTTTTCATTTTCTTGATTGTATCATTT
>NW_007885665.1:0-545 GCF_000696425.1 Galeopterus variegatus
GCAGATTTTAAATCAAAATCTGTGCTAAGAAATGAGGAAGGGCATTAAATAATAATAAAGGGATCGATCCAGCAAGAAAATATATACAATAATAAAAAGCCTCCTAGCAAAGAAAAGTCTGGAACAAGATGACTGTATTGCTGAATTCTACCAAACATTTAAAGAACTAATAGCAACACTTCTTAAGCTATTTCAAAAAACTGAAGTGGATGGAATTCTTTCAAACTCATACTATGAGGCCAGCATTCCCCTGATATCAAAACCAGGCAAGATAACAACAACCAAAAGAGAGAGGGGGTGGAGAGAGAAAGAGAGAGAGAGAGAAAGAGAGAGAGAGAGAAAGAGAGAAACAGAGAGAACTTCAGGCCAATATCCCTAATGAATATAAATGCAATATTCCTCAATAAAATACTAGCAAACTGAATCTAATAGCATATCAAAATCCCACCGTGATCCAACTATGATCAGGTGGGATTTATCCCAGGGTTCAACTTAGCCAAATCAAAAAACATAATACATCATATCAACAGAATAAAAGATTAAAA
>NW_007885666.1:0-545 GCF_000696425.1 Galeopterus variegatus
TTCTGCTGATGGTCCCCAGCTGCAGGCTCAGCTCCTCCTGAGCTACTCCTGACCGACATGCGTAAGGCCGCATGACTCGCCCTTTCATATGCTAAGCCCACTGCCCAGACCCGAGACACAACGGCTCTGGGTGACTTAGGGGCTCCCACACTTCTTGCTGCCAATTAGATCTGAGATCTACTGGCATTACTGATGCCCACAGGGGACTGAGTAAGGTTGGCTTGCAGCTCTCTTCTCCCATCTTCTTCGCCTACATTCACTCAATCCACAGAATAGAACTGCAGCCTGATACCTTTCTTTACTCCAACCAATTAACCTGTCTAGTGCACTAGTACCAATTCTGGAGATCCTAGCTCCAGTGACCCAATTATTGACTGGGATCTTCTTAATTAAAATAAGACCTTGGAGCATGTGCCCACCTGCCTGTTAGACAGATCAGTGTCCACCAGTCTAATTCTAGTCGGCACTTATTGGATGCAACTTGTTGGTCCAGCCATTTCCAAAATGAAGATAGAGATAGGTGTAGTGCCAGGGATAGCAGGCAT
>NW_007885667.1:0-545 GCF_000696425.1 Galeopterus variegatus
TTCTTTTAGTGCTCCTCTTTTATCAAATGGTCCAAACACTGTTCCATTCATAGACTCATGAATCTTCCCGCAGGCAGGAATATTTGGAAGGTTACTTGTGAAAAACTTGAGCACTTGCTGCTTTCTGCTGGTCAAATTTATGCACTGCAAATTCCAGGGAAGATTTCTCGTCAACTTTCTTTTTTCAAAATACCTCCGATTATAAAAGCTAGAAAGAACTTTGCTCTTCATCTGTCCAACCGTTTCTATTTTACATATCGGAAGCACCGGTTCACCCAGAAAAGATTTGTGCAAGACTATTAATGTAGTTTATCAGACTTAACTCCTAGTTCTCTAACCATTATTTCAGTCCTTCTTCCTACCACCCCCTCCCATCTCTAATCAAGTACATCAAACAAGCTATTCTGCACTTTATGACAACTCTACTGTCTTGTACTCTGATATTCTTTAATTACAAGCCTTATGACAATGTTTCTCAACACGATCCACTGACTACACCTAGTGGCAGAATTAAGAAAATACATATCATCCAGAATGCTGAGGTC
>NW_007885668.1:0-545 GCF_000696425.1 Galeopterus variegatus
TTTTATGGCTGAGTAGTATTCTGTTGTGCACATGCACTGCATTTTCCTTATCCAGTTGTCTGTAGATGGACATTTGGGCTGGTTCCATGTCTATCATAGAGTCTCACGGTCTTAATGGCTGTTCCCTGGATAATCAGTGAGGGTTTTTTCTATTGATATCGGTCCCCTATATCTCATCTTTTGTTAATTGCCTGTGCCTGACACTTGCCCATTTCTATTGATGGGGAGGATCGAGAATTTTGCTGTCCAATAGGTTGCAAATATTTCACCCCAGTTTTTCCCTTTGCCTTTTGAATTTTGTTTTGGGGGAGTGAGTAGTGTTTATCCACACAAAATCCAGCAGTCCTTTTCTTTATTTCCATCATTTTCTGTCCTTTACTGTTTCTGTCTCTTGCTGAAGGGGAGGCTGACTCCATACGAGACGAGGCCAAGTACCGCATCACCCGAACCTTCCTGTCTTGACTTAACGTTTTCATCTTTAACATTTTCACCTTTAACGTTCACCTGCCCATCAGGAGCTGGTCTTGGCGCAGGTGTGGGGTGAG
>NW_007885669.1:0-545 GCF_000696425.1 Galeopterus variegatus
AATGGAAATTTATTATCTCACAATTCTGGATACCTGAAGTCCTAAATCCAGGCATCAGCAGCGCAGCGCCCCCTACAGAGGCTCCAGGAGAGATTCTGCTCCTCACCTCTTCTAGAGTCTGGTGTTTGTCTGCCTCGGCTGTGGCCACATAACTCCAGTCTCTGCCTCCTTCTGTACATTGCCTTCCCATCTGTGTGTCTTCTATTCTGCCACTTATAAGGACATCTGACATGGGAATGCACACCCTGATAATCAGGACGGTCTCCTCATCTCAACGTCTTTAACTTAACTACATCTGCGAAGACTCTTTTTCCAGATAAGGTCACATTCATAGGTTTCAGGGATTAGAAAGTGGACCTATATTTCCGGAGGCTATTATTCAACCCTGCAGTCTGCCCAATGACTCCCCAAAACTAGTGTCTGTTCCATGTACAAAATACATTCACCCCACCCCAACATTCCTCAAAGTCTTAATCCATTACAGCATCAACTCTAAGTCTAAAATCTGGTATAGATATTACTAGCTCAAAAGTCCCAAATCCTAT
>NW_007885670.1:0-545 GCF_000696425.1 Galeopterus variegatus
ACACACACACACACACACACACAGAAATGTACACACTTTCTCACTAAACTTTGCAATATAGAGATGCAATCTTTTAGTATATGAAGATCTGGGTTTACACATATGTAGAACTGGAGGTGATTGTTTGTCTTAACAATAGATTCATGATAGGGTAGATGGCTCCCCTGGAGAACTTGAAATGGTCTACATTTATATGATCAATTACAATACAAATTACTAGCATAATTTTTCTTATTAAAGAAAAGAATAATAAAATAATGAGTGCTAAGGACTATTTTGGGAAATGAGGTCATGCACATTCCTGGCTGGCTCTTGTTCCACCCAGAGCTCCCACAGATTGAGCAGGGATGGGTGGGCTGGGGAGGAGAGGCCTCTCCACAGAGGCTCACGGGACGTCCTGGCCCTGACCGGAAGGGCAGTTCCCACGTGCTATCCTGCAGGGCGCTTCCCTGACGCTTAAGCAGGTAGACAGACAGTAAGGACTTCGGCACTGAATTCCTTGAGGTGTGTAGGTTTACACCTCAAGAACCCCAGGAAAGAGTCAA
>NW_007885671.1:0-545 GCF_000696425.1 Galeopterus variegatus
ATCTGAGTTCAAGAGCAATATTGGTCTTTGGTTTTCTTGCACGTCTTTTACTGGTTCTGCTATTAGAAAAATACTGGCCTCATAGAACTAGTTTGAAAGTATTTCCAGGCTGAGCCTGTGGCGCACTCAGGAGAGTGCGGCGCTGGGAGTGCAGCAGTGCTCCCGCCACGGGTTCAGATCCTATATAGGGATGGCTGGTGCGATGCACTCACTGGCTGAGCGTGATGTGGCCGGTAACAAAAAGGACAAAAAAAAAAAAAAAAAAGAAAGTATGACTCGTTTCACTTAATATAATTCTCTCTAGGTCCCTGCTGTACGGCCAAGGCGGATGCCTTTTTCTAAGCAAAAACAACAGATGGCCTAAACAGATAAAAGATGGCTCCCAAGGGAAGTTAAGGGGGAGAGCTAAGCATAGAGAGGCAAGACATGTGCACATTTGACCTTTTCCAGGATTGGCCTAAGCTTTGATATCCCTGCCTGCTAGGCATATAAATATGATCTTTTGTGTTACAATAAACGGAACTGCCTGACAGAACCCCTGCTGC
>NW_007885672.1:0-545 GCF_000696425.1 Galeopterus variegatus
CCGGGGCCTTGGTGTTATCAGCACCGCACTCTCCCGAGTGAGCCACGGGCCGGCCCAGCAAGACTCAGTTTCTAAGAAACCAGCCTTGCTGCTAAAGAGCAACCAACAATGTTAAATCAGATCAAACTTCTGAGTGTGGCTCAGATAGTAATTATATGCCCAACTCTTGGCAATCCATTTCCCTGTGCCTCAGTTTCTCCAAAGCACTTTACATAACAGGATATTTAGCAAAGCTTCAGTTGTAGCATGAGAAAGTTAAAACACTAAAACAATCCTAAGGCATGGTAATATAACTCTTTGAGATGCATTACACAAATTCAGTGTGATGAGTATAAATCCATTCACTGAGCTCTGTACAACCTCTCTAATTTCCTTATGTTTCAGTTTCCTCATTCCCAAACACTGTGGGTTAACTTGTCTACTAATTACTACCTCAGAGATACGGTATGGCGATATGCTTTCAACTCTCAGAGAGAAAGTGCTAAAAAAAAACCACAAAGCAGTGTCAATGCATGTAGTGTATTTTGCAGTGCCCTGATAAAAGA
>NW_007885673.1:0-545 GCF_000696425.1 Galeopterus variegatus
ATTTCCCACCCTCAACAGTTACAGTGGGGATTAAATTTGGGGGGGACACTCAACCCAAGGCGGATGTTAAAACTGGTTTGAAGCAAAATCCAAAGACAGATACATACATACGTAGAGGCAGTCAAGTATGCCGAAAAAAATTTGCTAATAGTCTCAAAACCGGACAGTATCACAGGGCACACAACCCGCAGTTGGGAACAATCTCATCCACCAAGTGGAGATCAATTACACGTCCGCACACTTGCATCTCCATGGACTAGACTGATCTGCATTCCCATGATTTTTCCAGCACCAGGGAGCTATTTAAACTCTGTCAAAGAGGAGGAACGTGCTGTCCACGACAGAGTCAGAAGGCTCTCAAGGATTGGCCTGGCATCCTACTGAAAGGATGCCCAGCAAAATTTCTGCCCATTTTTTTTTTTTTTGTCTTTTTTTTGAGACCGGCCGCACCTCGCTCAGCCAGTGAGCACACCGGCCATCCCCTTATAGGATCCGAACCCGCGGCGGGAGTGCCGCTGCGCTCCCAGCACCGCACTCTCCCGAGT
>NW_007885674.1:0-545 GCF_000696425.1 Galeopterus variegatus
TTCTCATTTTTCACACCTGCTTCCTATAACACTATGGCACCTTGCCTTGAACATATAAAGACATAGTTAAATATTGGAGGTCTGCTGATGTGTCTGATATGCCAGAATTTTCAAATTAAGGAAATAATTTATCAGTGGATATAGCTTAAATGTTAATTGGAAAGTTTACCTATCCTTTGATTAATTATGTTCTGGTTCTGGACAAGTGGTTGGCAGTATGAGAAAATTTGCATTGAGCCTGTCCTCAGAGTTTCCTTGTGGGGATTCCTTGATGAGCCTGTGACATGGAAGCAGGAGAGTAGACATCTGGAAGTTTCTTCCATTAGAAGTTTCCAAGTTTCTTAGCAGAGACTTGAGTATTTCTAATTTGACCACTCAATTTTACTTTCTCTGTTATTCCAAAAGCTGTTCCTATGTAAATGTGGGCCCGTGCTAATTTTCACTGGTTCAATTTGTCAGACTATAATAAATTGTTCTCCAAACTCATGTTTTAAGAATTTCTGATGAATAGCAAACTTTCACCCTGACAATCCCTCTTTTAATCA
>NW_007885675.1:0-545 GCF_000696425.1 Galeopterus variegatus
ATAAGTATCCAAAAAGGAGCTCAACATCATTAGTCATTAGGAAAATGCAAATTTTTTTTTTCCTTTTTGTCTTTTTTCGTGACCGGCAACAGGATCGCAACCCTGGGTGTTGCGCCCACACCTCGCTCAACCAGTGAGCGGACCGGTCTCTATATGGGATCCGAATCCTTGGCGGCAGCACCGCCATGTTCCCAAGCACCGCACTCAACCGAGTGCGCCACCAGGCCGGCCCGGAAAATGCAAATTTAAACTGCAATAAGATACTACTTTGCACCCACTAGAATGCTAAAATTAAAGATTGACAATACTAATTGTTGGGGAACGTGTGGCACAAAAGGCACTGTACAAGTGTTCGTCAGTTCTAATCAAGTTAACCATATACCCACCCTCTCACAAGAAACTTCACTCCTACATATGTATGAAACAGAAATAAAAACATATTTCTCAAAAAGACCTGTATAGGGGCCGATCCCGTGGCGCACTTGGGAGAGTGTGGCGCTGGGAGCGCAGCAGCGCTCCCGCCACAGGTTCGGATCCTATATAGG
>NW_007885676.1:0-545 GCF_000696425.1 Galeopterus variegatus
AAAAATAATAAACTTATTTCCTCAAGAAGCCATTATCATCCCCTATTGACTAAATTAGCTCTACCCAGAAAGAACCCACCATGAATGGATGTATGGGTGTTTAAGCCCCACATCAGATCTAATGGTTGGTCAGCTGTTTCGGTTGTTAAATGTTTTGAGTATCACTTCTAGATAATTTATACTTTTATATCAACCAAAAAGTCCTCCTTCAAATGCTCTTGTCCAAACTTTCATCACATAATTAAAAATGGTTTTCAATTTATGTCCCTCCCATCTAAACTACAAACTCCGTGTGGGTAAGAACCAACATGGTCTTGCTCACTGCCCTCTCCCCAGTGCCTATCCCATGCCTGGCAGATAGCAGGCCCCAGTAAATATTTATTGGATAAATAAATAGAGAAACAGTAACTCGGCCATCACTATCAACAATGACTTAAGCTCAAGTAACCAGCCTACCTTTTATGCTTTGGATTCAGAAACCAACTTCTAAAACAGACAGCTGGATTGGATTTAGGAGAGCACTTCAAAAAGTTGGTGGACAAATA
>NW_007885677.1:0-545 GCF_000696425.1 Galeopterus variegatus
CCAGGTTGTCTCTGAATACTAAAAGATCGGTAAGGGTTTCAGGGACATTTTGGCAGTAGCATTGGCTCCTTGAGAAATTATCATGATAAAATAAAACTAATATGGCTAAACACTTGTGTTTTTATATATGTCCTCGCAAGTTATATAATGAAAATGTCTATCGGCTTGTAATTTTTTTTAACTAGTCAATTCTTCCTCCTACAGAATAATCTGGATGAACCCAATTCCATGGCCAGGACTTTTCAAACTGTTGGAATCTGGGCTGGTTCTTGCTGTTGGTTGGCACAACCTTCTAATAATACCAGGATGATGCTTTTTGCTTGGGACTACTTCTGGAGGAGGGTGACCCCCTGCCCACCTGACTCAGGCCACTCACTGTACCACTGATCCAAACCCAGTGGCCATCCTAAGCAGGACTAGGCATGAGATTCAAGTGCTCGCTGCAGACCCAGACCTACCATAGCTGGAAAGCTGACTGACCATGAAAAAGAAATTCTGTTAAAGCATTTTTGGGCTAGGAGTAAACACAAGTACCTCCGAGACTA
>NW_007885678.1:0-545 GCF_000696425.1 Galeopterus variegatus
CCATTTTTCCAATTTGACTACCTAATTAGATTTAAAAACCAAGAATGTTCAATGCTTTCTCGGTATGTAGATGGATACTGTCTTGCGCTATTGAGGGAGGGAGTATGAATTATTATAACAATTCTGGAATGCAGTTTGGCAGGATGCATTTATCATCTTTACAATGTATTCTTTGACTTATTCACTGTACTGCCATGTAGTAGCACCAAGAAAATAATAAGAAATTTAGACAAATAATAATAGCTAACATTTAAGTGGTTGTTATTATCAACCAGACACTTTGTGGCACTAACTCGCTTAACTTTCACATCAGCTCGGGGAGGTTGTATTTGTTACCCCCTTCTATGGATAAAGAAATTGAGGCACAGAGAGGGCAAGTGACTTGCCCAAGGTCATTCAGCTGTTAAAGGGTGGAATGGGGATTCAGGTCCAGACAGGCTGGCCCCAGAGGCAATGCTCCAAAACACTGAAACTTACTGCTTTGCATGTGAAGATGGTCATGGGGTTATTTCATAATACAATACATCTTGTAAGTGATAATATAT
>NW_007885679.1:0-545 GCF_000696425.1 Galeopterus variegatus
TAAATTATCCAGTTCCAGGTATATTGTGTTGTAAGCAACAGGATATATATAGATTAAGTACAATGAACTACAGAGGAATAGGTACCATGCGGTATACTCCCAAACCATGGGCAACTCCACACACACTGTCATGGCCCACTGCTCTTGGGTTGATAATAAATATAGAAACAGAATGGTCCCTGATTATGATTCTTGAGCATGACAAAAATATTTCATGTAACATATGTAAATGTACAATTTTTTAAAAAAGCATCTATTGAAAAATGTCACTAAGCCACAATATACTCTTAATGGTAAGACAGTAATAGATGACATACGTCAGCTGCTTACAAAATTCTATGCACTGATAAGCAATCTCTCAACATTCTTGTCTATTCTTCATAGCAGCCCTATGAGCAAGGGATCATTGTTATGCCATTTCACAGATAAGGAAACTGAGGCTTTCAGCATTTGAAGACAAAACGACCCAGTATTTGTTGTTAAAGACATAGTGATTTATTGGGCCAGAGTGAAGTTAGGAACAAAACCATGATTTAAAAAAAAAA
>NW_007885680.1:0-545 GCF_000696425.1 Galeopterus variegatus
ACTATAATAAAAAGAGCAGTTTTATCCCCATCTTAGTGATTTCTAAAATGTATCTCACTATCACTGCAATATCTTAATGAGATATTTTGCAAATATTCTTTATCAGATTAAGTTCCTCTCATCTCTCCTTTGCTAAGCTATTCTTGAACTCATCGGTGGCTGATGAATTTTATCATTATTTTCTGAGATAATAAAATTGACCATTTCACAATTTTCCTTGTCCTGCTTTTTCATTGAATTACATTGTGGTTTAAATGAATATTAGTCTTTCAAGGGGCAGTGATGGTTTTGCTTTGTCTTCAAGCTTTTTGTGACTCTTTGAAGAGACTGAAGAATGACCTAAAGCAAACCCAAAGTGGGCAAACTTGGACTCCTAAAATATGGGAAAATCCTGGGTGGATTATGCTTTTATGTGTCCTTGAGATTGAGGGCAAGTATTAGCAGGTGTGAGGTAGGCAACTAAAACCCAAATACAAATTCAGTGACCTATTTTCTCCATGTATCAGAAAATAGAGTTTAAAAAGGAAGCATTGCAGAACGGATTA
>NW_007885681.1:0-545 GCF_000696425.1 Galeopterus variegatus
ATTGTTATGTAAAGATACTGAGAAATTGCTGTAAGATCACTTAATTGTCTAATGGAATGTCCTCTGACTTGTTTCACTAAAAGTTACCAGCCTATATTCTTAAACCATAACCCCACCTATGTTCTCTTCCTGTAACTTTCCAGTCTGGAAAATAAATGCAGGAAGAGAACCCCAATTCGAGGTTAATTTCCCAAGGAAGGGATGCCTCTCTCTGGAGAGTCCCAGGAAGATTAACCGCTTCGGGGTCTCTCATTGCTCAGTAGAGATGGGCTTTGAGTAATCCTTTGTGTCTCTGTCACCCATGGGAAGAGGGGTGACAAATTCATGAGGGACAAAGCAACACATGGTAGATTAATTTTTTTATACATAGCAGGATTTGATTTGCTAATATTATGTTTAGATCTTTTACATCAAAGTTTATAAGAAATATTGTATTTTCTTCATACTGCTTTGTCTGGTTCTGATGTGAGGAGACTAGTTTAATAGTTATTTGGAAAATACTTCATCCTCTTCTTTTTTATAGAAGATACTGTGTATGGTGATTA
>NW_007885682.1:0-545 GCF_000696425.1 Galeopterus variegatus
GGAGGAAAAAGGAAAGGGCATCAAAAACTTATTCAAGGAAGCAATAACAGAAAACTTCCCATGTATAGGGAGAAATGCAGGCCTTCACATCCAGGAAACCCAAAGATCGCCAAACAGATTCAATCCAAAAAGATCCTCTACAAGGCAAATGACAGTCAAATTGGCAAAACTCAAAGACAGAGATTTCTAACAGCAGCAGGAGAAAAGCATCAAGTCACCTATAAGCGAGCCTTCATCAGACTAACAGCAGACTTCTCAACTGAAACCTTACAGGCCAGAATGAAATGAGATGATATATTCAAAATACTAAAAGAAGAAAATTGCCAGCTGTTTTAGTCTGTTTTGTGTTGCTATAACAGAAATACCTGAGACTGGGTAATTTATAAAGGAAAGAGGTTTATTTGGCTTATGATTCTGGGGCAGCTGCATCTGGTATGGGCCTCAGGCTATTTCTTCTCATGGTGGACAGTGGCAGGGAGCCAGCGGTACAAGCAGATCACATGGTGAGAGGAAACGAGAGAGAGAGAGAGAGAGAGAGAGAGAGA
>NW_007885683.1:0-545 GCF_000696425.1 Galeopterus variegatus
AAAAAAAAAACAATTAAAAAAGAGGAAAATAGGGCTGACTCCGTGGCGCACTCAGGAGAGTGCGGCGCTGGGAGCGCAGCGGCGCTCTCACTGTGTGTTCGGATCCTATATAGGGATGGCCGGTGCGCTCACTGGCTGAGCACAGTGCGGGTGACACCAAGCCAAGGGTTGCAATCCTCTTACCGGTCACAAAAAAAGACAAAAAAAAAAAGGATTCCAGAAAAAGGAAAAGGGAAAAGGCACTGAAAACTTATTCAAGGAAATAATAACAAAAAACTTGCCAGGTATAGAGAGGGATACACCTTCAGATCCAAGAAGCCCAAAGATCACCAGACATATTCTATCCAAAAAGATCCTCTCAAAGACACATTATAGTCAAACTGGAAAAACTCAAAGACAAAAAGAAAATTCTACAAGCAGCAAGAGAAAAGTGTCAAGTCACCTATAAGGGAGCCCCTATCAGACTAACAAAAGACTTCCAACTATAACTGTACAGGACAGAAGAAAATGGGAAGATATTTTCAAAATACTAAAAAAAAAAAAAA
>NW_007885684.1:0-545 GCF_000696425.1 Galeopterus variegatus
TGTAAGCTGGAGAACCAGGAAAGCCAGCAGTGTAATTTAGTTCGTGTCTGAAGTCCTGAGAACCAGAGGGGCTGGTGGTATAATTACTGGAATTTGAAGGCCCAGGAACAGGAGCTCTGACGTCCAAGAGGAGGAGGAAATGAATGTCCCAGCTCAAGAAGAGAGGGAGGCTTTGCCTTTCCTCTGCTTTTTGTTTCATTCAGGCTGTCAGTGGATTGAACAATGCCCACCTGCATCGGTGATGTGAACCTTTACTCAGGCTACTGATTCAAGTGCTGATCTCTTCCTGTAACACCCTCACAAGCACACACAGAAATAATGTTTTACCAGTTATCTGGGCATCCTTAGCCAGTCAAGTTGACACACAAAATTAACCATCCCAATATATTACCTCCTCACTTCTCTCCAGCAGTTTCAAGCTTCTCTCTTACACTGTAGCCTCACAACTTCTTGTATCCTAGGGTGGTACAATTGCTTTGGCAGGAAGGATGTTAGAAACCTCTGGTTGGGCCATACTAGTGCCTCCATTTGTGACTTATGTCACT
>NW_007885685.1:0-545 GCF_000696425.1 Galeopterus variegatus
CGCGGTCTCGGCCCGGGGTGGGGAGATGCGGCGGGATCACGGCCGCCCTAAGTGCCCACCATTCCAGTCCCTGAGGCCGAAGCCTCCCTGCGTCTGTACCGCGTGCAGTGAGCATGAATGCGTGGTCATGCACGCTCGAAGTGGCACCAAGGAAAAGAAAGGGAAATTGCATTTCTCAGTTATGTTCTTTAGCATTTCATAGCGAGCAGGAACTGGCTTCCTTTTTTTAGGATTCCAGGATTTTGGGGAGTGGGGGGTGTAGGCAGGGGAAGGTCTTTAAGAGAGACGTGTCTGTAGGCATTCTTACTCTTAAAGCTTTCAGCTCCTGAGAAAGTGATTTCTTCCTTTAATATTTATTTTTCTCATAATACCAAGAGGACTTTCAGTTTTGTTTTGGAGCGATAGAGAGAATTCAAGCCACGACCAGCATCATTAATTGCCTGCTTGGTTGCATGCCCGGGGATTTGTGCCAACATTTTGATCCCAGAGATTTTAAGTAGTATGCTTGCACAGTCTTCAAAAAGCTTAATTGTTTGCACGAATTA
>NW_007885686.1:0-545 GCF_000696425.1 Galeopterus variegatus
TACAACAATCCTGTCTCTGGTATTTATCCATATATTTGAAAAATAGAGTGTAAAGCCACGTCCCTAGAGATGAGACACATTTTATCTGGGCTCTGCTAATAGCAGAGATCCTGGTTTCTCATCTACTAGCCAATCACCTTCACAGACTTCCCCACAGAACAATTAATAACTATCCTGCACTTGACAGTACTTTCTAGCAAGTCAAAAATCACATTTTTGGCTCAATTTCAGTTGTCCAGAATCCCAACGTCCCTTGACATCAAGCCTCGTCACTGGTTCCATTTGTCCTGTCTCAAGTCACGAGTGCTAAATAAGAAAGTAGACTTGATGGCGTTGTCTTCTCCAATGAGAGCATTGTCTGGGTTTCTGAGTATAAGGAGTAGGAAAA
The DNA here is from genome assembly GCF_000696425.1 of Galeopterus variegatus. Lineage (NCBI taxonomy): Eukaryota > Metazoa > Chordata > Mammalia > Dermoptera > Cynocephalidae > Galeopterus > Galeopterus variegatus. The sequence goes on from NW_007885686.1 coordinate 389, forward strand.
GGTGGTGGGGAGAAAAACATGATCTTTAGAACAGCCAATATTGGAAGATATTTAGATAGCACGTAGAGAAGGACGCATGACAGAAACCTGGCCCCTCTGCAGTAGACTGTGGCTGGGAGGGCTCCTGTGATCTTCATGTTCCTCGAGCCCCATAGGG
>NW_007885687.1:0-545 GCF_000696425.1 Galeopterus variegatus
TAGCTTTTTTTTTATAACCAGTTTTACATTGTGTAGAAGAAAATAAATGTACAGAAGCATACATGTCAGAGGGCATGAATACCTTCAGTTCACACAAGAGAAAAACTAAATTTTATACCCAGTGCTGGCAAGACTGTAAGGGAACTCGGTTCATGCAAACAGTTTGGGGGAGAGGGGAGTATATATTGCAGTAATTCTTTAAGAGACCAATTTGTTATAGGATGTATCAAAAGTCATTAAAGTTACTGTGCCACTTGATAGATGCAGTAGTCATAACTCTTGGAAGTTTTCTGATAAAAGGGGGTAAGAAAGCTTTATCAAGGAAGATAGTAATGGGATTATTTGGGAGCATATGGAAGAACATATAAGGAAACTATAATTTATCAACTCATAATCTCCATTGACTCAGAATTTCTAGTCATTAAATAATAAGGAAATTATGTAGCATTAGTTTTCATCATTGTACTCTATTTATATAACCATATAAATATGTTTTTATATGTATGGATGAAGTCTTTTAGGGTACAGTTGTTAAGAGTATAGGG
>NW_007885688.1:0-545 GCF_000696425.1 Galeopterus variegatus
AAATGACTGGAGAGAAATATATACATACATTCATACATAATTATTCTGCATGATGGGATTGAGAAGATTATTTTCTTTTTTAAATTGTATTTTCTAAATGTTCCTCTATTTAAAAATTCTGGTTTTATGATCAGAAAACATTTAAAGGAAGAAAACAGAAAAAAGAATTAAAAGAAACAAAGAAGGAAAGAAGGGAAAATTGTAGGGTATCCACCACTGAAGGAGGCCTGGAGATGAAACCTTTGGCTTACTTAAAAAGCCAGTGTGTCTTTGGCAGCTGGGAAGTCTGATCACATAAAACAGTCAGCTGAAGATATAGTTTAGAGCCTTCAGTGCAGCATTTTTGCCTTCTGCTTTGTGAGAGATGGGGCCTGGCCTTGCTATTGATATCAAATTTTGGATATCTACCATCTGTGAGATGTTGTGCTGCATGTCCAAATTCTTAGTGCAAAATTTTTAAAAGATGAGGATTATTTGAAATAATAGTCATATGGCAGGCTTAGCCTTTTGCAGATAGACTCATAAAGGCAGCATGCACTTGAAGC
>NW_007885689.1:0-545 GCF_000696425.1 Galeopterus variegatus
ATATTCCCAGAAGTGGAATAGCTGGGTCACATGGTAGATCTATCTGTAATGGTTTGAGGAACCTCCATGCCATTTTCCATAAATGTTGCACCATTTTGCAGCCCCACCAACACTGTATGAGACTTCCTTTGTCTCCACAACCTCGCCAGCACTTATTGTTCTCAGTCTTTTGGATATTAGCCATCCTGAGCAGAGTAAGATGGTATCTTGAAGTGGTTTTGATTTGCATTTCCTGGAAACTGAGTGATGTTGAGCATTTTTTCATGAGTTCGTTGGACATTTATGTATCTTCTTTGGGAAATGCCTACTCAACTCCTTTGTCCATTTTTTAATTGGGTTATTTGTTGTTTTTCTGTAAAGTTGTTTGGGTTCCTTGTATATTCTGGATATGAATCTTTTGTCAGATGTACATTTTGCAAATATTTTCTTCCACTCTGCTGGTTGTCTTTTCACTTTGTTGATTGTTTCTTTTGCTGTGCAGAAGTTTTTTGTTTAGTTTGATATAATCCCATTTGTTTATTTTTCCTTTAGTTGCCTGTGCTTTT
>NW_007885690.1:0-545 GCF_000696425.1 Galeopterus variegatus
TAAGATGGTAAGCCTGAAAAATCAAGAAACATAGATGAGAATGCTTTTCTTCTCAGTTATTCATTAAAAATGAAAGTAGTAGAAATATTAGTAGAAATGTTGCATTTATGTAGAATTCAGTATTAAGACTAAAAGTCTTAAATTACTTTTCTTCTTGTTACTTGTTACTTTTATTTAATTGTTGTCAGTCACTGTCCAGTAAGCCTGGTTTTCCCCGTAGGTTAAACAAGTCACATCTTGACACTCTGTTGTGCCCAAGGTTTCTTGTCCACATCTCTCTCTAACATTTGAACTACTCTCTAACCTTATTTAAAACTTCTCAAGAAAAGACCCTTCCCCAATTTCCTTCTTTCGATCCCTGCTGCTTCTTTCTTGGTGAAGTAGAGAGAGGAAAACATTTACATATCAAATAAATAGTGTATGAAAAAAATTCCAAACCTCTTTCCAAATAGTAGTTACCTTACAACTCATTTCTAAAGGCTCCAGACTGTCTCACTGTCTCTCTGGGTAACTACCTGCTACTTATTTGTTCTCTAAGCTGCATA
>NW_007885691.1:0-545 GCF_000696425.1 Galeopterus variegatus
AAGTGAGAAAATACAATAAGATAAGAAAGGATATAAAATTTGGAGTCAAAAAATCATATTACGTGGTAACACTCATTTTCGTGTGTACGTAACTTAATGTTCCACTTAAGAGAAGGCCAATCTCGGTATTTTGAGCATTAATTTGTATCAGGTGTCATTTCCTCAAAGTTTCAGGAAACTGAGGGAAATAGGTAAGTGTACATGAGAGGGAGAAGACTAAGCTAAGGAAAGTATAGAAAGGTCAAGTGTACGTGTATGAATTCACTGAATCTGTCACTCAAGAATACGTAAAATGGAAACTATTTTTTCCTTTCACTTCCTTAAGATCATCGTTCAAATGTCACCTTACCAGATCAGATAATCCCCTGATCATCACATCTAAAATAGTAACCTCCACCCCAGCACTTTCTAGCCTCTTGACCTGTTTTATTATTTTTCCGCACAACAAATATCATTACTTGACATGAAAATGCATTTCTTTTTATTTGTTGATTGTTTTGCCTAACAAACCCTGTCCCACCATCACTGCCACCACCACCACACAC
>NW_007885692.1:0-545 GCF_000696425.1 Galeopterus variegatus
TTTTTTTATTGTGGTAAAATATACATAAAGTAAAATTTACTATTTTATCCTTTTTGAAGTGTACAGTTCAGTGGCATTAAGAATACTCACATTGTTGTGCACCTATCACCTCCATCCATCCATGGGACTCTTCTCGTCTTGTAAAACTCTGCACCCATCAAACCGTAACTCTGCATCTCCTCCCACCCCAGTGCCTGGCAACAACCATTCTACCTTCAGTCTCTATGAATTTGACTACTCTAGGTAATTCATATAAATGGAATCATGCAATATTTGTCCTTTTGTATCTGGCTTAATTCACTGAGCATAATGTCTTCAAGGTTCATCCATGTTGTAGCACGTGTCTGAATTTCCTTCCTTTTTAAGGCTGAATAATATTCCATCATATGTATATATCATATTTTGTTTATCCGTGGATGTTTGGGTTGTTTCTACCTTTTGACTATTGTGAATATGCATATTGATGTGCAAATATCTATTCAAGCCTTTTCTTTCAATTCTTTTGGGTATATACTCAGTAGTGGAATAACTTGTATTGTTTTAAG
>NW_007885693.1:0-545 GCF_000696425.1 Galeopterus variegatus
TAAGTTAATGAAAACTTAATTGTGGAGGACACAGGGAAGTAATTGTCTTTTTTGGCGGGTCTGGACTTCAGGCAGATAAGGGACCAGCTTCATCTTGTGCTTTGGAGAGTGACAGAGAATTGAGAGACAGGAGGGGGAAGATCAGAGAGACCTTGAGGCTGCTGCTTTATTTCAGCATATCAAAGCACCATATTTTGAGGTAATGACCTCTGAGCCCCAACAGCTCCTCCCAGAGGGCTGGGCCCTCTCACCTCTAAGTCACGGGTTAGGAAACTGAGGCTGGACAACATCGGAACTCGTTCCTGCTGCTCAACAGTGGCAGAACAGGGGTCAAATCCAAGACTAAGTGGGTGCAGAGCCCAGGCCCTGTCCTGGACAGCCTCCAGACTCTGAGCCAGAGGTCTCAAGCTGTAGGTCTGGGCCTGTGCCACCCACTTTCCCTCGTCCAGTCTCAGTTTTCTCATCTGTAAAGGGATAGGAATGCTGAGCTCAGGTCACATGGCTTGGAGGCGCCCCTGAGCTGGGGCAGGTGAAAGGGCTTTGGT
>NW_007885694.1:0-545 GCF_000696425.1 Galeopterus variegatus
TCATGCTTGTCACAAATAATAGGGTTTATTTCTTTTTTAATGTTGAGTAGTGTTCCATTGTGTATTTGTACCATATTTTCTTTACCCATTTGTCTGCTGGTGAACATTTAGTTTGGTTCCATATCTTTGCTACTGTGGTTAACGCTGCAATGAACACAGGAGTGCAGATAGCTCTTTGACATAATGTTTCATTTCCTTTGGGTATATACTCAGAATTGAGATTGCTGGATCATACGATAGTTCTCTTTTTAGGTTTTTGAGGAAACTCCATATAGCTCCCTGCAATGGCTGTGCTAATTTACATTTCCAGCAGTGTGCAAGGGTTTTCCTTCCACCATATCCTCAACAGCATTTTATTTTTTATTTTTTTCATAATAACCATTCTAACAAGTGTGAGATGATATCTCTTTGTGGTTTTAATTTTTGATTCCTTGATATTTAGTGATGTTGAGCATTTTTTCATATACCTGTTGGCTATTTGTATGTCTTCTTTAGAGAAATGTCTATTCAGGTCCTTTGCCCATTTTTCAGTCAGTTTTTTTTTT
>NW_007885695.1:0-545 GCF_000696425.1 Galeopterus variegatus
GTGTGAGAAATGTTCCCCTTGTTTTATAGGTCCCCGACAAAGCTGACAGTGCGCTCATGTGGGAGAAAGAGGAGCTCAAGAAAATGAAGAGGAGAATGGAAAAAGATATGGAAAAATCAGAAATCCTACTGAAGGTTAGGAGCATGGGGCCAAGTTACAGGGACTGGAGGGGGATCCCTGGTCACCTCAGTGACAAACTGGTCTGGCCTTGGGGACTCTAACAACAGCAAATCCCTCAGCCCATGCTGACCTGACATGCGTGACATTTCTACTTCCTGAAATGGAAAAGTGAGACCCTGATAGATGAAGCTGTGCTAAACCCTGTGCAGTCATTGAATCACCTCCTAGAAACTCTCCTGAGAAATGGAAACTGTTATCCCCTCATTGGAGATGGGGAAATTGAGATTCAGAGAGACGGCTGCACCCAAAGCACAGAGCCAGCCAGTGGCGGGGCTCTGGCTTCAGCTCGGACATTTTGACTCTAGTCCTTTACACTCTAACTAACTAAAACATGCTTCACCTTTTTTTTTTTTTTTTTTTTTTTT
>NW_007885696.1:0-545 GCF_000696425.1 Galeopterus variegatus
AATAGTTTATGGCTGAGAATCTGTCACAGAGGAAACACACGAGCCCTTCAGCTCAGCAGCAGCTGATGCTCCTTGATCTTGCCGCCTCGTCCCACCGCTTCCATGATGCGGACGTCCGTGAGCCTGTCCCTGCCCACCCCAGTCTTCAGTGACGCAGCTGGTACCAAGCCTGCTGCACTCTGCCACATTCTTCCCATGAAACGGGGTCCCAGCCCTGAACCGTGGTGGTCACATGGATTTCTTGCTTCCAGGTTGCTGGCTGTTGCCCCTCCCCCATCCCATTTGACTGAGTAATGTCCCAAGATAATACTAGCTGATTCCCTTCCCCTCCCTGGACTCCAGGGTCCTGGTCTATAAAATGGGGGTGGGGATTAGGAAATCCCAGGGCTTCGAAGGCATCCCATGGAGGGCAACTCAGTCACCTTGTATTGGGTCAGGGTTTTCTGCCTAAAAACATCCAACATTGGCATCTTTTTCCAGTTTGCATTAAAAAAAATCTATATATCTGTATATCTATATCTATCTCTATCTATCTATCTATCTAT
>NW_007885697.1:0-545 GCF_000696425.1 Galeopterus variegatus
AGCCAATTTTTCAACACATTTACCAAAAAATCCAACCTTCTTCCCTAATTTAACATGTCATAGTTACTACATTTTTTTTTTCCTTTTTGTCTTTTTTACTGACTGGTAACGGGATTGCAACCCTCAGTGTCACACCAGTACCAGGGACCAGAAACGGGATCGCAACCATGCTCAGCCAGTGAGTGGGAACCGGTCTCCACATGGGATCCGAACCCTCGGCGGGAGCGCCGCACTCTCCAGTGCACCACCGGGCTGGCCCCAAGTTTACTACATTTAATGCTCAAATATTTATGTATCTATTTCTAAACTCTATCTTGATTAAGTGATTATTTCTAAAATACCCCCTAATTTTAGTTTTTGTAAGTAGAATTTGATATCTGATATAAAGCCTATAACTCAATACTTTCATTAAAACAACATTTTCCAAGATTAGTATTTGAATAATTTTAGAAGATTTCAGAAACCTATTAGGATTTTGACTAGAAATGTATTAATTGTGTAATTAATTTGCAAAAGAACAGACATCTTAATCACATCGATGTATT
>NW_007885698.1:0-545 GCF_000696425.1 Galeopterus variegatus
CTGGCACCTCCGCTTTGTCTACGACCTTTCCTCTTTGCAGGGGCAGGAGTGGGGCCCAGGGCAGATGCTGCATGGCCTCATTCCCCATCCCTCCCTCGGTTTGCATTCACTTCTCAGCTGTTCCTGCCCACACTAACACCCCATCACCCCTTGGGAGGAGGAGGAGGAGGATCATAGCAACCATTTTTGAGTATCCTTCGTGTGCCAGAAACTAACTGTGAATGTATTACTTCATTTTGGCACCACGATGATTCTTTAACTAAGAGCCATAACTTCATTTTACATTGGAGGAATCTGAGACTCGGTGGCCTCAGTGACTTGCCTTGGATCAGGCACCTGGTAAGTGACTGTGGTGAGATTTGAGCCCAGGACTGGCGCGTCCTGCAGCCCATGCTCCTGATCACCATGCACGTTGCTCTTGCCCACTCTTCTATCCCTGTCCTCCCTACCCAAAGGGCAGAGAGAGTAACCTGGCTCAGTGTGATATCCCCTCCTGCCCTGGAGACCAGGAGATTTTGCCATAGCATTTGGCACTGCCCGGGCTG
>NW_007885699.1:0-545 GCF_000696425.1 Galeopterus variegatus
CTTCTTTCTTCTTCATTTTTTATCTCTGGCTCCTAAATAGGGAAAATAAATGTTTTAGTTTATATTTGTATTCTGCTCCTTCCAGGGTTTGAAATTCCATTGATGTCCACTGAAATTTCATATAAACCCCAGTGAAGCCTGGGTAGCCTCAGGCAAAAAGAAGTACTGCTTGGCTGCCATGCATGTAGTCCAGTTTCTGCAAGACTCATGGACAAGTCTAACATGGTGATTGAGTGACAGAGCAGCAGAGATTGGGGGAGGAGTCCCAGCAAATGGGCCCTGGGACAACAGTGGAGAGTCCTCGAGAGTGGCTGTGTGTGGGTGGGGCAGCGTGCAGGACATGTTCATGCTTCAGCAAAGGCATGGACATGAGATGACTCCTAACAGTCCAGCAGGACTCTTGTGCCCCAAATTCCTATTATTCACTAATATTTAGTTCTCTGCAACTTGGGCCACTGGGAGAGATTGCACTTTTCTGTCCCTCTGAAGTTAGGTGTGGCAATTAGTTCTCTTCTCCAATGAAATGTGACAATTGGTGACATGTG
>NW_007885700.1:0-545 GCF_000696425.1 Galeopterus variegatus
TTTTTTTTGTTGTTTGTTTTGCTAAGTTTTTGGATGTTAACTTTCCAAAGGGATTTACATCTCCAAGAGACGGGCTCCTTGGCTGGAAATTGAACCTAGGCCGCCTGGGTAAAGGGGTAGAATTTCAACAATTGACCAGAGGCTGGAATGCTCGGCTCTGCCATTTGTATCCTCAGTTTCCATATCTGTAAATGGGGCAACAGAGCATGTGCTTTGAAACCTACTCATAAGGATGAGGGTGTTTGTGAGAGATCTGGCACATGGTAGGTCCTCATGAGATCACAGCTTTCCTTGCCTTTCCTCCCAGCTGCTGAGCTCTGGAGGTCAGTTTCCCAGATGGTGGAACCAAACACAGACCAAGGGGGAAGTTCACCTCCCTGGTACACAGTAAGGCCCGGCCATTCATTAACTTTTAAGTGCCCCCAAGTCTCTGCAGAGAAGGACGGGTTCCTGGTAGCAACAGGTACCCAGAGGCCTGTCCACCCACCCCATCCTTCCTATCCCTAGCCTGGGTTCATGGAGACCAGGAGGTAAGAAAACACCTC
>NW_007885701.1:0-545 GCF_000696425.1 Galeopterus variegatus
AAAAAAAGGCAATCCTCTTTCTTCTCCTGGAAGGCATATTCTAACATGGATTAAAGCAATCCAATCCTTATACCAATTTAGTTCCTGTCATAGTCACCTATTTTGCATGTAAATGCCAAGATAAATGTTGCACTTATTAGACATTGCCCATGAATAACACTTGATCTTAAGTTTCTAAGTGAGGGCAAGTCATAAATGTGTTAAAGATTAATCTCCAATATGAATGCTTTCGTACTGGAATTGTTCTGCTATAGTGGTGACAAAAACTCAGGAAATCTCATGCATTAAATTATTTTTTCTACTGGCCTGAGTGTTTAGTCAAAAGTATTAAAAGCTATCATTAGGCTAGCATGATGTTAGGGTTCATACATTTATTTATACTACTTATATATTTCTTCCTTGTTTTATTTACGTATTCATGCTAAACCAGAATCCTCTTTTTAAAAGTAAGAACTACTTTTATTTTTTTTTGGCTTTTTTTTTTTTTTTTCGTGACCGGCAACGGATCGCAACCCTCAGTGTCGCGCACGTACCGGACCGGGACC
>NW_007885702.1:0-545 GCF_000696425.1 Galeopterus variegatus
CATCAGCACATGGATCATTCTCCAGGATAGATCACATGTTAGGTTACAAATCAAGTCTCAATAAATTCAAAAAAACTGGAATTATCCCATGTATTTTTTCAGAGGACAATGGATTAAAATTAGAAATCAATAATAAATGAAATTCTGGAAACTATACAAACACATGGAAATAAAACAGCATTCTACTTAATGACATTTGGGTCCAAGAAGAAATCAAAGAGGAAATCAAAAATTTATTGAAACTAGTGAAAATAATGATACATACCAAAACTTGTGGGATACTGCAAAAACAGTACTAAGGGGGAAATTTATCGCATTAAATGCTTACTTCAGAAGAATGGAAAGATGGCAAGTGAACAACCTATAACTTCACCTTAAAGAACTAGAAAAACAGGAACATTCCAAACCCAAAGTTCGCAGACGGAAAGAAATCATTAAGATCAGAGTAGAACTTAATGAAATTGAAACCCAAAAAATAATACACAAGATCAATGAATCAAAAAGTTGTTTTTTTGAAAAGATAAATAAAATTGACAAACCATTAG
>NW_007885703.1:0-545 GCF_000696425.1 Galeopterus variegatus
TGAGGAAGTAATAATGGTGTTTACCTGGTTGGAGGTGAGATGGATGATAAATGGGCAGATGGGGAATAGAAGGGCCAGAGAGATTCCACACTCTATTCTTTTACATTTGACTTTGAATCACATTAATCTATAACCTTTTCAAGAATTCAGTAACTTTGTTGCATGTGGGCAGAGAGGGGGACAATTCTTAATGGATCTGAGTGAAATTCAATGGCCCCACTAAAGTACATTCTTGATCTTCTGACTTTTAGTTTTCTTGCTAAAGAAATTTCCTGTTGCCTTATTCTACATTTTCATGTAATGGGAATGATTATTTTTTCTCACTAGCATTTTGCTAATTTTCACCCGAAGTGTCAATTATTTCTGAGGCATGAGTTTTTTCCTCTGCACATTAATTTTTTTTCACTAATTGTGTTCAAAAGCTTGATATCAATATTTTTAATAGTTTAAATTGTAATGAAATTGCTCTTTTAGGTGGTATGAAAAGAACTACATTAAAACTGTACTTTAATTATAGTGTTTATTATATGGAATAGAATACATAA
>NW_007885704.1:0-545 GCF_000696425.1 Galeopterus variegatus
AGATGCCAATGTATTCTTTAAAACCAAATTCAGCCATTTTACTGTTAGGCACAGGGGAATATCCAGAGAACTTCTATATAAAACATCTTTTTTGAAAATTCTTAAATGTCTTTATACGGGATAACGAAAACAGACAAGGAAAGGAAAGATGGAAAGAATGGAATGAATAAAAATAAACATAATACAAGCAGAAGGTTTGGAAGGGTATTTCAGGGATTATTTATTCTATGCATGTCACCTTGAACCATCCCAAGTAAGTAAAAGTTACTTATTTCCTACGGAATATTCTTATCCTAGAATATGGTGGTGTTTTAGGGAAGTATGTTGTTTCTTCCCTATCACCTTGTGTTAGGAAGTTTAGGGTAAGCACCTTAGAGCCCAAAGAGGAAAAAGCTCTAGTTTTATACCGCTAGATATAAAGGTGGAGTTGGGTGGCCAAAATAATTGAACATGTGCAAGATAGCCAACATTTCTAGAAAAGGCTCTATAGAGCCTAGCTAAAAGGCTACAAATTGAGTTTCTTAAAGAGCAACAAAACCAATGAT
>NW_007885705.1:0-545 GCF_000696425.1 Galeopterus variegatus
GAAATTCTCAAGGGAGTCATTCATCTGAAATCTGAATAATGGTGACCATCATCACGAATACTCAAGAAAGAGCAAAACCCACAGTAAAAACAAAAATGCCAGCAAGAAAGAAAGAAGCTAAATCATTCTGCCTTAAACTCCCAGCTCACATTGAAGAAGAGAAATAATAGGGGAAATAATGATCAAAAGATATTTAAACCACCTACACAAGGAGCAATTAAATGACAGGAACTAAACAACACTTATCAATAACTACTCTAAATGTGAATGGACTAAGCTCCCCATTCAAAAGACACAGACTAACTAAATGGATTAAAAAGCTAGACCCAAATATATGCTGTCTTCAAGAGACCCACCTCACCTGTAAAGACACTCATAGGCTAAAAGTGAAGGGATAGAAAAAAATATATCATGCAAATGCAAACCAAAAACAAGCAGGAATAGCTATTATTATATCAGCCAAAATAGACTTTAAACCAAAAATCATAAAAAAAGACAAAGAAGGCCACTATATAATGATAAAGGGAACTATCCAGCTAGAAGAC
>NW_007885706.1:0-545 GCF_000696425.1 Galeopterus variegatus
CACTCCACTGAGCCTTTATTCTCGAGGAGCACCAGTGAGTGAGTTTAGAATACCAAACTAATGATTTCTTCTCAGTCTATTTCTTCTTTCACCATCCTGGAACACTCCAGCATCAAAAACCACCTCCTTTCTCTTTAAATTCTCTTATCCCTTTGTCTTTGTTACTCTATTATATAAATTAACCAGGAATATTTGTTGAGCAACTACTTATACTAAAACTGTCTTATGATTCTTGGACTGTTTCCTCTATACTTTTCCATTGAGGTGACCTGCAGCTATTGCCATAGATTCTCTAAACTCTAGTTTCCTAATCTGTAAAATGGGATTAATAATATCCTCCCTTTCCTTTGCTCCGAAGATTAAATGAGATAACATTTGCAAAAGAACCTATGACAGAGCATGGGATACAGGAGGTGTCATCAACCTCCCTTATTGCTGTTGTGAAGCGACAACTAATCAAATGATTTCCAGATCACTATCTGCAGTCCTCACCTCTCCAGAAATTCCCAAATTTACATTTTTAATTTCTAAATAACTTTTCAAAT
>NW_007885707.1:0-545 GCF_000696425.1 Galeopterus variegatus
ACAAAAGTGCAAAGATAATTTTCAATGGGAAAAGAATAATATTTACAAAAAAATAGTTCTGCGAAAATTGGTTATTTGTATGCAAAATAATAAACCTAGTTCCTTACCTCATACCATATATAATAATTAATTCGACATAGATCATAGATCAAAATGTAAGAGCTAACACTATAAAACTTAGATGAGAAAACAGTGGAGATAAATGGTATGACTCTAAGAGAGGAAAGTTTTCTTCAACACAAAAGAAAACAATTGATAAATGAGATTCTATCAAAATTCCAAACCTATACTCCTCAATTCCTCTTGTTAAGAAATGAAAACACAAGCCAGAGACCAGAAGAAAATACTGGAAAATACATAACTGATGAAGAACTTGAATCTGGAATATATAAAAAACTCTTTCAACTCAATAAGAAGACACTAGAAAATGGTAATGTAATATCGTAAAACACCCACTGTCTCATCCCTATACTTAGAAAGTCCAACCATAACAAATGTTTGTAAAGATGTGGAACAACTGAAACTACTGTATACTTCTGGTGGTA
>NW_007885708.1:0-545 GCF_000696425.1 Galeopterus variegatus
GGATATGGTGTTAAGTTTGTAGAGAAATTTACAGCTACTTCCCAAATCAGATTTTTAGATATGTTAACCCCCTACACTCCCTTCCCACCCATATTTGGTTCCACAAGTGCTGATTGATCATTGATAATTAGAAATTCCCTTCCCTCTCCCCTTTTCTATAGGATGTAAAAACTAAAAAAGTGTTTTTGATTTTTTTGGTTTTTTTTTAGTTAACAGTTGAGCAGTGGGTATGGGGATAGACTGAATTAATGGAATATTTTTACTAATGGGAAAAAGGAATTCAAAATTTTTACATATATTTTAAAAATTGATATATAATTCACATACCACAAAAGTCACCATTTTAAAGTGCACAATTCAATGTTTTTTTAGTATATTTACAAGGTTGTACAACCATACATGTATGTTTCTTAGCCATGCTTTCATAGCTGATTTACTAATAGCTTTAAGACTGTAGGTAGAGTTTGCATGCCAGGTATAAAAGTCAAAACTAGAAAAAGTTATCTTCATTCTTACCCTTGTTCTCTGTACATCAGTCATTCTCA
>NW_007885709.1:0-545 GCF_000696425.1 Galeopterus variegatus
TCAAAATGGATTAAAGACTTAAGTATAAGACATGAAACTGTAAAATTACTAGGGGAAAATAGGGATGAAACATTTCACGAAGTATGTCTGGGCACAGACTTTATGAACATGAGCCTGAAAGCACAAGCAACAAAAGAAAAAATAAACAAATGGGACTATATCAAACTAAAAAGCTTCTGCACAGCAAAGGAAACAACTGAGTGTGAAATAACAACCTACAGAGTGGGAGAAAAATTTTACTAATTATGCAACTGACAAGGGATCAGTATCCATAATATACAAGGAACTCAAGCTATTACACAGTAAAAAACAGAAATAACCCAATTAAAAATGGGCGAAGTATCTGAATAGACATTTTTCAAAGGAAGATGTACAAATGCTTAACAGGTACATGAAAAAATACTCAGTCTCACTTGTCATCAGGGAAATGCACATGAAAACCAGACTGAGATATCACCTACCCCAGTTAGACTGGCTATAATAAAAAAAGACGGTGAATAACAAATGCTGGTGAGGGTGTGGAGAGAAGGGAATGCTCCTGCACT
>NW_007885710.1:0-545 GCF_000696425.1 Galeopterus variegatus
AATTGCAAGCAGCTTTTTAGAACCAACCTTACATACTAGATAAAGTATAATTTTATCTCCCCTCTCCACACCTCTTTCTACCACTTACACTGCATATTCTATTTTTTTCATCTCTCACTTTCCATTATTATTTCATTTATTTTATTCATTAATATATTAACTGTCTTCAATTTTTCAAGCATCGTGTTGTGCATTGAAAAAATGTGATCCTCGCCTTTAGGAAGTTTGTGATCTAATGAGCGAGGAAGGCGATAGAAAAGACGATAATGATATGATACTAAGATTCTCTCTGAAAGTGACAACTCACCCACTCTCTGGATTTACAGAGAACGTAATATCTTCACTGAATCTTAAATCATTAATAAGAGTTCTCCAGATCTTTCCAAAGAATATGCAGTGGAGTAAGTGTTTTCTTTACATGCAATGTATGCATAGAGGTGGGGGAAGGAAAAGTATATGTTGATAATGATTTTACTAAATTAGATAGTGTAGATAAAGTCTGTCTTATTAAATAGACTTTTTTTCTATCAATATTTATTCCTCAA
>NW_007885711.1:0-545 GCF_000696425.1 Galeopterus variegatus
GATCCTTCTGGGGAGACCATCCCAAGCCCACAAGACACTGGCCCAGTGGATAGAATATGTATTGGCACAGAAGGGGGCCCAAGATTGGCCAGGCAGAACTGAGATGCCCCTGCCACACTCACTCCTGCAGCCTGGCAGTCTTTCGAACTGTCACCTGCAGGGTTAGGGTTAGGGTTAGGGTTAGGGTTATCAGAGCAGCCCATGGGCACAAGGAGGGATCCTGAATGTGGAGAATGTAAAGGGGTCTTTGATGCTCTTCCAGCCAACCTGGCCGAACTCCAGACAATCTGACTCTGGGCCCTCTCACCTCGTTTTTGCATTCAATCAACAAATATTCATTAAGTACCTACTATGTCTCAGACACTGCTGGAAGCACTGAGCATTCAGTGGTGAACAAGCCATGAAGTTTTCATTGCAGCAGGGGAGACAGTGAACAAGTAAACAAATACATATACAACAGATTCTGTGACAGAGTGACATGGTGGGCGAGGCTCCTTTGATGGGCTGGTCAGAGTCTCTTCTCTGATGAAAGAACATTCCAGCTG
>NW_007885712.1:0-545 GCF_000696425.1 Galeopterus variegatus
AGTGGTCCTGTGCTGACTGGGTGGTGGATCGGCTATCCTTGCTGTGTCCCAGTGTTCTCCCAGTGGGCCCATCTCCCCCTCCGCCTGAGCTCCAAACACTTCCCATGGGGTGGGCCCTGCACCGGTCCATTGTGATGACTCACCAGTCTCTGAATGGCTCCCTTTTTTCAGCTGCTCTGGTTCCTCGCTCCTGCTTGGGTTCACAGGAACTCTATTCGTGGTCTTGCTGGCCTGAGGGCCACCAAAGCCCTCTTCTCCCCTGCCACCTCCAAGCAACTCCATCTGAAGGGCACAGTTGCAGGTTCTGCTGGCTTCTGCTGCATGCACTCAGCAGTTCCAGCTTTAAAGCAGCCATGGCTGGAAATGCTCTGAGTAGTTTTTTCTTTCTCTCATCGTGGCTTCTCCCACCTTCATGAGCTCCGTAGGTCTCTCCTCCTCTTCCCCTGAGCTTCAGCAGCCCCAGCTTGGCTGTCATTGCTTTTTTGTAGCTGTAAATTAGTTGATTTGTGGGAGAGAGTGATGCTGGGGACTGTGTATTCTGCCAT
>NW_007885713.1:0-545 GCF_000696425.1 Galeopterus variegatus
CATGAATCTCCTTGCACGTCTCCATCAGAGTTCTTGGGTGACCAGGTGCATTGTCAAAAAGTAGTCATATTTTGAAAAGAATCTTTTTTCTGAGGAGTAGGTCTCAACAGTGGGCTTAAAACCACGCTATAACAGATGTGCTGTCATCCAGGCTCTGTTGTGCCATTTACAGAGCACAGGCAGAGTAGATTTAGCATAATTCTTCAGGGCCCTAGGATTTTTGGAATGGTAAACAAGCATTGGCTTCAACTAAAGACACCAGCTGCACTAGCTCCTAACAAGAGATTCAGCCTGCCCTTTGGAGCTTTGAAGCCAAGCACTGACTTCTCCTCTCTAGCTACGAAAGTCCTAGATGGCACCTTCTTCCAATACAAAACTGTTTCGTCTACTCTGAAAATCTGTTGTCGAGTGTAGCCACCTTCATCAATGATCTCAGCTGGATCTTCTGGGTAACTCGCTGCAGCTTCTCCATCAGCACCTGCCTCTTCACCTGCACTTTGATGTTATGGACACCCCTGCTAGCTTCAGCATTCTCGTCTTCAAGC
>NW_007885714.1:0-545 GCF_000696425.1 Galeopterus variegatus
GGAGCGCCGCCACGCTCCCAAGCGGCGCACTGTAGCAGTGCGCCACCGGGCCGGCCCAGTGCTTAGTAGTTTTAAAATTTGTTTTTCCCTTAATATTACTATCTATCTTATTTTATATGCTTGTTTTACCTGATTATTATATAGAGGACATCTAAATGAAAAGTATTAATAGAATACAAATGAAGGAATCAATAATCTAAATAAGTTATATAAATTATTTTAGGTATTTAGGTAGAAGAAAATAAAACTATACTTTTTAAAAAAGGCTCCAGATATATAGCCTACCAAATCATGTAGTTTTTTCAGTCTTGATTTTGAGTAAATGAAATGGTTTTTATCTTTCTCTCATTCTAGATTTTATGACTGGTTGCTAAATGGTTTTTTTTAGCCAAAAGTTTTGAAATTTGGCCCTTAGGTTCTATAGGCTCTTCAGGTATGGTAACTAGCATGGTATTCTATTCCTCCAGACATGCAAGACAGGGAATTTTGGTTCAATAGTGAGTTCTCTCATAGGAGTTTCTCCTTCTCCGCTATAATCCTATGAA
>NW_007885715.1:0-545 GCF_000696425.1 Galeopterus variegatus
ATGCAATCTCCATTTTCCTCCCCTTCTGGAATACCCATGACTCGGATATTTGAGTGCTTAAAGTTGTCTGATACCTCTTTCAGATTTTCTTCAATGTCTTTGATTCTTTTTTCTTTTTTGTTGTCTGCTTCTCTTATTTTTAACAGCCCATCTTCAAGTTCAGAGGGTCTCTCTTCTACTTCCGCAAGCCTGCTGGTTAAACTCTCCATTGTGTTTTTTATTTCGCTGAATAACTTCTTCATTTCAGCAAGTTCTGCTACATTTTTTTTCAGGACATTGATTTCCTTGTACATTTCTTCTTTCAAGTCCTGTATTCTTTTCCCCAGTTCATCATGTTGTCTAGCTGAGTTTTCTTGTATCTCATTCAGTTTCCTTAGAATTATCACTCGAAATTCCTTGTCAGTCATTTCAAGGGCTTCTTGTTCTATAGGATCTAAAGTTTGAGATTTATTAACTTTTGTTGGTGTACTTTCTTGATTTTTTGTATTTGTGGTATCTTTTTTTTGATGTTTATTCATTGTGGCAGGGGGTTTCACAGTCCACTG
>NW_007885716.1:0-545 GCF_000696425.1 Galeopterus variegatus
AAGCATAAAAGCCAAGCTCTGAGCCCTTTTCATTCCCATGTCAAGGCTCTTATATATAGTAGGAGTTCAAAAAATGAGAAATGATGTATGGATTCGTGAGCAGTCTTCCCATGTGGTTTATATGTGCATATACGATAACCAATAAATCACCAAGACAGGCCTTCCTTGAATCCCATCCAAGGGGCTACAAGAGTTCCTATAGCTTCTACAGCACAAAAATTCTTTGGCCAAGCTTTCTAGAATGTGTCCTCATTACCACAACCTAAGGACAACTTAGAGTCAGGCCCTAGCGAGTGCCCATTCCACTTCAAGGCAGAACAATGGCCCAACTCTCTCCATTTTTATTAGTACTGGATACAGCTAACTGCCTCTGTCCCAACCTTTTCATTCACATCCCACCATCCATAATACCAGCTCTTAGGTTTCTTTTCTGTTGTTGCCTCACTAAAAGTTATGACGTAGAGGTCTTCAGTCCCTGCCACTGTTGTTGTATGTGTTAGGGCATTAATTCATTGTGGTGTACTCCAATGCAGAGCAGTGGCTGG
>NW_007885717.1:0-545 GCF_000696425.1 Galeopterus variegatus
AGTTGCTCCTCAAGCCACCATTAATATTCTTAGACTTGTCCTATTATTTCTTTGAGATTAAACCAGAAGTGAGATTGCTGAGTCAGGCTGTCTACATACTTTTGAAAGTTTTTCTCTTATGTGTACATTACATTGCCCTAAGCTTCCTGCTTGTAGGGATTGCTCATACCCTGTTCATGTGAATCAATGTTTCCCATTAATGTGGGATATTCAATCAGTTTGATCTCTTCAAATCCAACACACAAAGTAGCATCTGACATTTTCATTTCCATGTGTTGATTACTAATAAAATTTAATATTTTTACATATTTATTAACCATGTATCTTTCTTCTTTAATATTTTAAATATTGACATCCATTGATCCATCATTTTTTAACAGAGCATTCATGTCTGCCTTACTAATTGGTAAGAGGTTTTTTTGTACATATTGAGACAATCCTTTGTGTGTTATAGGTTACCTCTTCACAAGGAACATTCCATTCATATTAGGAACTTTTATACAATAGAATATCTAGTTCAATGCTCACCCATAGACATTTACTCT
>NW_007885718.1:0-545 GCF_000696425.1 Galeopterus variegatus
TTCATGCAATGAATCTGGAAGTATCCTCTCTACTTCAATTTTTTGGAAGGGCTTAAGAAGACTTGGTATTATTTATTTATTTTTATTATTGAAGCATAGTTGGTTGCAGATATCTGTGAGGCACAGAGTTGAATCTCAATACCTGTGTGCAATATGTGATGCTCAAATCCAGATAATTAGTATATTCAACATTGTACAATGTAATCATTTTTCATGGTCTTTTACCAGTTCTTCTCTTTAGTTCTTTAAATGTTTGGTAGAATTCAGCTGTGAAGCCACTTGGTCCTGGACTTTTCTTTATTGGGAGATTTTTGATCACTGCTTCAGTCTCCTTATTTGTTATTGGTCTGCTCATGCTTTCTATTTCCTGATTCAGTCTTGGTAGATTGTATATTTATAGAAATTTATTGATTTCTTCTAGGTTATCCATTTTGTTGGTATATAATTTTTGTAATAGTCCCTCATGTTCCTTTTTATTTCTGAGACATTTGTTTAATAACTTCTCTTTCATTTCTGATTTTATTTGAGTCTTCTCTGTTTTTCTT
>NW_007885719.1:0-545 GCF_000696425.1 Galeopterus variegatus
GAGGGTTGCGATCCGTTGCCGGTCACGAAAAAAGACAAAAAGGAAAAAAAAAAAAAAAGAGTTAGTGGAGGAAACAAACCAAACACATGGAGTTGTATGAGAATACTATGAGACAGTAAATAAGTGTTGCAGTATAGGTTAGAGATGACACAGGAGGTTTCTATGGGTACAGAGATGGTTAATTATTATCTCACATTTTCACTGTGGTTGATTAGTAGTGGTTTTATAGAGTATAAGGGCAGTGGATTCAAGGACTTACATGGTGGGCTTTGTGAAAAGGATCTAGAGAAAATGGAAGGGCAAGAAATGAGGTGGTAAGAGGAGTTTGGAACAGACAAAGGCAGCTAGAATAATCTATGTACTACACCCTGAATAACTAAACCCTAATAACTGGCTGTGTGTATATATATATATATATATATTCATTTCTTAGTACAGAGCCTGATGAGTCCAAGCCTGTTGAGTACGAGCCTGGGCCAATCGTGTAACCTCTTGAAACCCTCAGTTTCCTCATCTGCAGGATGGGATAATAAAGAACTTGACTC
>NW_007885720.1:0-545 GCF_000696425.1 Galeopterus variegatus
TCCTAAATGCAGGATTTGGTAAACTCCATCTTGTCAGTTTAGGCCCATAATATATATATATTTTTTTCCTTTTTTTTGTCTTTTTTCGTGACCAGGAATGGGATCGCAACCCTCAGTGTTGCGCCCGCACCGCGCTCAACCAGTGAGCGGACCGGTCTCTATATGGGATCCAAACCCTTGGCGGGAGCACCACCGCACTCCCAAGAGCCGCACTCTACTGAGCTCGCCACCGGGCCGGCCCATAATATTAATTTATATACAATTTACCTCTTTTGGGCCTGTTGTCCAACAAATTAGCTATTGTTTTGTATCATTGGCCTGTTTGAGAAATAAAAATGCTCTTTTGGTTTTGAGGCAGAACCCTAAACAAGACTACATAAGAAAGAGTTGAGGGAGAGCTCCCTGACATGCCAGTGAAGCCCATTCTTCACTGTTTAGTTGATAAAAATCCATCTGAGGGGCCTACCATTGGTCCACATCTCTCCAATCTGTCTAAAAGGAGTGAATAAGAGACTTAATTCAGTACATTGCTGAGAGGACAGGAC
>NW_007885721.1:0-545 GCF_000696425.1 Galeopterus variegatus
TGAGGTCACTCAGCAGTCCTCATCTGGTACATGGCCTGCACTGAAGAACTCAAGATAGCTCCGCTCCCATGTCTGATACCTAGGTGAGAAAGGCTGGAAGGCTAGGACACAAGTAGTGATTAGCAATAATGTCTTTCTTTCTCATTTGCATATCAGCTGTAGCAGTGAGTTTTATTTTTTTGCACATTATAATGATGGTATTTGTCAATCTTTTTCTCCCTTAAGGATTTCGTATAGGACTGGTCTTGTGAGAGTAAATTCCTGCAGTTTTTGTTTGTCTAAGAAAGACACTCTTTCCTTTCATTTCTGAAGGATAGCTTTTCTGGGTATAGTATTCTTGACTTGGAGTTTTTATCTTTCAGTACTTTGAATATATCATCCCACTCTCTCCTGGCCTGTAGAGTTTCTGCTGAGAAACCTGCTGTTAGTCTGAAGGGGATTCCCTTACAGGTGACTTGATGCTTTTCTTTTGCTGTTTTTAGAATTCTCTCTTTGTTTTTGACTTTTGACAATATGACTACTATGTGTCTTGGAGAGGACTACAT
>NW_007885722.1:0-545 GCF_000696425.1 Galeopterus variegatus
CCCGCACCGTGCTCAACCAGTGAGCGGACCGGTTTCTATATGGGATCCGAACCCTCGGCGGGAGCGCTGCCGCGCTCCTAAGCGGCGCACTGTAGCAGTGCGCCACCGGGCCGGCCCCTACCCTCACAATGATTAATAAGCATTTTTAAAGCTTCTTTAGTGACAAATATGCTACATCTAAACTTTAAAGAGTAGGCCAGATGGCTGATACTATAACTAAACTTTTCTGGGTCACTCTTAGCATATAAATGGATCTCTGTTCCTTGTTTTACTTCACTTCACCCCAAGGAAAATCACATTGCTCAGGTCATCTGACAGCTATTGATCTGGTTTCATTTTGGCGACTGCTAAAACCGTTACCTTGGGAACCCCAAGTACATCCGCTGACCGTACTTGCACGGTACACCGGAGGGTACTGCAAAAAGTTCGTGGAAAAATAGAATTAAAAGATAATGCAGGGCCGGCCCGGTGGCACACTGCTACTGTGCACCGCTTGGGAGCGTGGCGGCGCTCCCGCCGAGGGTTCGGATCCCACATACAGACCG
>NW_007885723.1:0-545 GCF_000696425.1 Galeopterus variegatus
CATCATTTCCTTTACCCATAGCTCCATAAAAGAATATTCCAAAATTTAGTGCTTTAAAACAGGTCATGTTACTATTTCACAACTTTGTGAATCAGAAATTTGTTTTTACTATTTTTAAAACATTAATCTGTACATATTTGTGGGGTACTGTGTATTGTTTCAATACACATATCCACACAATGATTCCCTTAGAGTAGGTAACATAATTTTGTACCCATTTGTCCACCACTTCTTCTCTGAGGAAAGTGGATACCCTTGTCTTGTTCCAGATCTCAGAGGAAAAGCCTCCAATTTTTGTCCATTTGGTATGATGTTAGCTGTGTGTCTGTGAGATAAAGCCTTTGTTGTGTTGAGGTACATTCTTTCTATGCCTAATTTGTTCAGTGTTTTTATCATGAAGGGGTTCAGATTTTATCAAATGCTTTAACTGCATCTATTGAAATGAACACAATTTTTTTCCTTCATTCTGTTGATGTGATGTATCACATTTAAAGATTTGCATATCAAAAATGTGGTATATCTACACAATGGAATACTACTCAGCT
>NW_007885724.1:0-545 GCF_000696425.1 Galeopterus variegatus
TGGAGAGTGCGCCACTTGGGAGCGCAGTGGCACTCCCGCCGAGGGTTCGGATCCCATGTGGCGACCGGTTCCCACTCACTGGCTGAGCATGGTGTGGGTGCAACACCGAGGGTTGCGATCCCGTTGCCGGTCCCTGGTACGGACATGACACAGAGGGTTGCGATCCCATTACCGGTCAGTAAAAAAGACAAAAAAAGGGAAAAACAAAAACAAAAACAATTTTTAAATATTCAAAAAATTTTAAGTATATGTTTTTAACTTTAAAGTAAGATAATATCATTTAATGGAACATTTATTTTTCCCATTCACTCTGGTTACTTTCAGTTAAGAATTTTTACAAACTCATATGTACTGTCAATTTCCCACAGGAATATCATATTTAGGGCTGGGTTATTTCCATTTGTGATTTATGACAAAGAACATCATTATATATATCTCTCTCTCCTCTTTCATTTTCTTTCTTTCTGTCTCTATGTCTTTTTCTCTCTTCCTCTCTCTCTTTCTCACACACAACCAGTATTTTAAGAACACTGATGTTAAGGGCC
>NW_007885725.1:0-545 GCF_000696425.1 Galeopterus variegatus
ACCATATACCAAAATCAACTCAAAATGGATTAAAGAATTAAATATACATCCTGAAACAATACAACTCCTTAAAGTAAACGTAGGGGAAACACTCCAGGAAGTAGGAGTGGGTACGGAATTCATGAATATGACCCCAAAAGCACAGGCAACCAAAGGAAAAAATACAAATGGGATTTTATCAAACTGAAAAGCTTCTGTGCAGGAAAAGAAACAATCAACAGAGCGGAAAGACAACCAACAGTGTGGGAGAAAATATTTGCAAAATATATATCTGACAAAGGATTAATATCCAGAATATACAAGAAAGTAAAGAATTAATTTTACAGCAGAGAAACACTATTAGGTATATGAAAATAATTTCTAAATTCTCATTTTTAATGAACTCATACAGGTTTATATGGTTTAAATCTGTAAAATATTTAAGTGGCAATAAATGAATAGTCTTTGTGTTATATGCTTGAAGGTGCCATGAAACTATGATAAATGAATCTCTCCTAACTTTGTAAATAACACTGCCATCTACCAGGTTGCTTAAGCTAAGAAAC
>NW_007885726.1:0-545 GCF_000696425.1 Galeopterus variegatus
AATATACATTTATGTAATATACATGTTACATATATGTGGATACTATACATATATATCTATAATATACACATGCATGCAAATATGCATATGGATTACATATGAGTTTTAAGATTCATGCCATGTAATACTTAGTCCTTTAGCATCACTCATGGCCACTTGTGAATTATGAGATTTTATTTTGGGGGAGTTCTTCAACCTGAAGTTTCTGCCGCAATTCTTGTTTTTTGTTTCTTTGTACTCATGCCTGATCTTGGGCAAGTCACCTAAGGTCCATGAGACCTTGGTTTCTCTTATGCAGTTTTAACCGCTAATATATGCATGGTCTTCACATGTCATAAAATGCTTTCACATGCTGTGTCTCTTTTGCTTTACAGAACTACCAGCAAATGTGGGTAGCTCTGTCATAGTCATTTTAAAGATAAAGAAACTGAGGCTCAGAGAGGTAAGTTACCCACTGCATTACCGAGCTGGTGGATGGTACAGTCTGGGCAGAGCCCGGGAGTTCTAACTCCTATCACTTTTACACGTCTTGCTGACAGTCAAGA
>NW_007885727.1:0-545 GCF_000696425.1 Galeopterus variegatus
TCTGTTACAGTTGGATTTTTAACTATTACATCTCATTGGGTTTATTCATGAGATAAAATAGGAATCCCTGCAACTAGCTAAAATTAGGATAGGGTTTTTAAAATATAGGGCCAACCCCGTGGCGCACTCAGGAGAGTGAGGCGCTGGGAGCGCAGCAGTGCTCCCGCCGCGGGTTCGGATCCTATATAGGAATGGCCGGTGCGCTCACTGGCTGAGCGCGGTGCGGGCGACCCCGCACCAAGGGTTGCAATCCCCTTACCGGTCACAAAAAAGCCAAATAAATAAATAAATAAATAAAATATATAGTTCTTCAGAAATAAAGATACAGCTTCAATGTATAAGGCAATACGGCAACAGGAAATGATAAGGAATATTTCTATGTCAAATCTCCACTGCATTATGAGAAAAGTCAGTGGCTATAAGATCATTAAGTTAAAAGGAATGGATTTCTAAGATTGATACAGAACTTTTCCAGTGGACATTTTTTTTTTTTACACCTACCATCCAAATGCTGAGTCTACATTTAAGCACGCCCTACCTGATGA
>NW_007885728.1:0-545 GCF_000696425.1 Galeopterus variegatus
TCCGCTGAACCCCCCAGAGTCTTTGGGACATGCAGGCCCTGTCTCCATGTCTCAGATAGGTCAGCCCAGGCTCACAGAGGCAGGAATATCCTAAATCAGGATTTGAATCCAAGCCTCTTGACTACAAGCTAGGTTTCATTACCATGGGGCATTTAATTTGCTATTTGGATTAATCCAACTGCAAGGTCCACCCCCATCATTGACCTTGCTCATCCCTCGCTGTATGCAAAGACAGCCCAACCAAACGAGGGATCCATGAAGCTCCTGAACAATGCATCCTCTCAGATGAGATCGTCCAGGCCCTTGAAGGTGCTTTCTGAGAGGTCACGGCCCACAGCGCCAGCCGCATGGTAATTTTAAGGACAGAAGGATAGAATGCTGGTGTTGGCGTCTCCAGACCAGAGTTCAAATCCAACCCCTAGGGCTCTATGTCTCTGCTCTTCAGTGGTGAGGGCAAGGATCTCACCTGCTCTGCAAGTCACCGGAGTACTCTAGATAATGCAGGAAAGCACCCCCTGGTCTCTGTCACATGGGGTGCACTCAGT
>NW_007885729.1:0-545 GCF_000696425.1 Galeopterus variegatus
CTGTGAATCAGTGCCTGTCATCACGCTCCTTAGCCTGGCTTTTGACCCCCAGCCTGCACACTGGTGTCCTGGTCCCAGCTCCACCCAGGGCTCATAGCCTTGTTTTCTTGAATCACTGACAATGAGAAACTAACATTTTGTAGTTTGTAATACACCATTAATTTATATTCATTTCCCAGCATGGCTTAGCATTTTTCATGGAGTTTGGGAGGGGGTAGTGGTTGTGAGTGCCTGTGCAGTATGGATCTATTAGGGCACCTCCCGTTCTGGAATACCATGTCTACAGTAGTTTTATGTGGTTAAAAGATGACCAATTCCACAGCACCATCTGATATCCACTCATATATGAATTGCCCCAAACTGTCATTCATAATTTCTTTTTTTAATTAGAAATCAGGCTCCAATCAAGGTTTGTGTATTGCATTTCGTTGTTATCTCTGTTTAGCCTCTTCTAGAATTGTCTCTATCACTCCCCACCATTGTCTTTCTTGGCACTGACTTTTTTAAAAAGTCTCTGTGAGTTGTCCTAGAGAAGTTCCAGAATC
>NW_007885730.1:0-545 GCF_000696425.1 Galeopterus variegatus
AAGGTAAAAAGTATCCACAGTCAGCCAGAAAGCAGGAATATGGAGGAAGAGCTCCCACCATAGGGGAGAGGGTCTTCAGAGAACCCACCCGGCAGCCCACAAAGAAAGAATTAGAACTTGGAATCTGCCACATTCAAAAAGCACCAATGTCAGATCACAATCATATCAGCTGTAGAGGAAGAAAAAAATACATTTTCTTCTACCTATCTTAGGTTCATGGCTGAGGCTCCTATAACAAAAAAATTGGTTAATGGGAGAAAAGCATGCAAATTTTTTTAATATAAGTTTTACATGACACAGGAGCCTTTATAAGGAAGCGAAGACCTGAAGAAACAGTTAAACCTGAGTGTTTTCATGCTAGGTTTAATGAAGAGTGGATGGTCATAGAGGAATACGATTAGACAAAAAATGGTATAAGCTAATGATAATAAACTGGGCAAACTTGGTAAGGCCTGTTTGTCACATTCCTCTTAGTGTCCCTCTATCTTCAGAGATGAGGATGCTCCTTTCCTCCAGGTATGGGAACACACGTCTCACATGAGGGT
>NW_007885731.1:0-545 GCF_000696425.1 Galeopterus variegatus
TTCAGATTCCCATCAATCAAACTTGAATTTCCCCCAGATCAGAAAAATAATCCTCTCCCGCAATTTTCATCATATCAGTCTAGAGCTCACACACATGAATTAATTTCCCATCCTTTGCCTGGTCTTCAAGGGCCTTAACCAACTTACCCTATCACATGACTAATATATTCTCTAATAATACTTTTATCTCTCATAGCCAAGAAAACCGAGTTTCCATCTCATCCCTCCCCAGAATAACTACTCCATCACACTCACAAAACTGAAATGCCTTCCAACCCACAGTCTCCTTGAAAACAAGTGGGTGTACCGAGCACACTGTGATGACCAGATGCTGGACCATTTCTCCTGTCTCTCAGGCTGGCCAAATGGGAGTGACCAGAGAAATCCTCTTCTGCATTGGCCAAACCATCAGTTGTGACTAACGTCAAAGTTCTGATTATCTTTTGCTTTGGAGAATTAAATTGTTTTTTTTTTTTTGTCTTTCGTCTTTTTCCGTGTCCGGCAACGGATTGCAACCCTCAGTGTTGCCCCTGTACCGGACCGGG
>NW_007885732.1:0-545 GCF_000696425.1 Galeopterus variegatus
TGGTTGTAGATAATAATCCAACAAGGAACTGGAAAAGACAAACAAACAAACAAAAAACAGATAGAGACAAAGCTTTGATATTAACCAGTAAAGGTATAACACCACCAAAGAATATCTACAAAACCTAGAGGAGGTAGCAGTCTCCTCAAATACCCAAATGTCAATGTAAAGACACAAATATAGAGAAAGAATAGAGACATGTGACACCATCAAAGGCAACAAACACCTGTAATGGACCCAGATGAACCACAAATTTATGAAATGTCTGACTAACAGAGAATTCAGAATAACCCTCTTAAGGATGTTCAAGGAGTCACAAGAAAATACAGATTGAAAATTAAATAATATTTAGAAAATAATACAAGAGCAAATCAAGAAACTTGAAAAAGAAACTGAGTCAATTTTAAAATTAGAACTTCTAAAAATAGGGAATACATTATCTGAATGATAAAAAACTCTAACAGGAGACTTCATCAACAAGAGAAAAGAATAAGTGAGCTCAAAGATAAAACATATGAAGTTATCAAATCAGAGGAGCAAAAAGA
>NW_007885733.1:0-545 GCF_000696425.1 Galeopterus variegatus
TTGCACGGTGAACAAACACCACACTATTTGGAAGGATGCTACTCTGATCATGGAAGGTAAAACAGATCAGTGGGCTGCACTAACACTGAAGAATTAACAGCGGTGAAAGCCCCTGTGCTTGGGATTTTACTGACTGGGCAGTGGCCAATGTTCTGGCCATATGGCCAAGCAGAGGGCCATGGAAACCTGGCCTGCAAAAGGGGTGCCCATGCGGGGCACAGCCCCATGGAAATGTGAGGGGTGCATCAATAGAGGACATGCCGACGACTGTCAGAAGAGCCCCCTTCTAGGTTTGGAAGGTGATTGGGACCACCAAGTGGATCTTTTGATGTGCTCCCTTGAGTGGCTGCCTGAGCCCACAAAGGGAGTGGACATGGGGGTCTGCAGAGATGGGCCAGGTTGAGACATATTCCTCTTGTACCTCTCAGCACACAGTGCCAGTAGAACTGTTCTGTCCACCAGCAAGAGAGACAGACTGCCGATGGCTGTGGGGCAGATGAACACAGCTGGCGAGGGAGACTGATGCTGGTACCCCTGGGGCAGAG
>NW_007885734.1:0-545 GCF_000696425.1 Galeopterus variegatus
ACAAAAAAAAAAAAAAATGTAACATCAGCCAAGCCGGGGCGCTGGAGCTCAGGGGAAGAGGAGGAGAGACCTACGGAGTTCATGAGGGCAGGAGAAACCACAATGTGAGAAAGAAAAAGCTGCTCTGAGCATTTCAGGCTGCGGCTGCTTTAAGGCTCGAGCTGATGAGCACAGGGAGCAGGAGGAAGCCGCAGCTGTGCCCTTCAGATGGAGTTACTTGGAGGCAGCAGGAGAGAAGAGGGCCTTGGCGGCCCCCAGGACAGCAAGATCACTAATGGGTTCCCGTGGACCCATGCAGGAGTGAGGAGCCAGAACAGCTGAAAAGGGGAGCCATTCAGAGGCCGGTGAGTCATCGCAAGGGACTGGTGTAGGGCCTGTCCCATGGGAAGTGCTTGCAGCACAGGCGGCGGGGGAGACAGGCCCACCAGGGGAACACTGGGACACAGCAAGAACAGCAAATCTGCCCCCTGCCCCCCAATCAGCCCAGGACCACTCAGAGGAGACTGGTCGGGAATGCAGAATTGCATGAGGTGCAGTTTGATGAA
>NW_007885735.1:0-545 GCF_000696425.1 Galeopterus variegatus
CCCCTACCTCACCCTCCCATTTTTAACCCAGTGAAGAAATGGAGGCTGGAGAGGTTAACATCCTCTTGGTCATGTGGCTGAAAGATGGAACCTGGATCCTAACCTCAGGCTCTCAGATTCCAAAGTCTCTACTTCACATACCTGATACTTTTTTTTTTTAAAGAAATAATGAAAGCTGTACTAAAGATAAAGTAGGGAGCTGGAAAAAGAGCACTAAATATCCTCCTACTTTTAATTGAAAGGCTTTTTATAACCCGTAAGTAATCACTACATACCATACAAAGTCTATAATAGCACATAAGGGTGTGGGTAAGCTGGTTATAATACCGCTTTTTTATAATTCTCAGGGCATATTATCCATTATTTCATTTGATCACCTCAACAGTCCTGAGAGGCTGTTGGGGGCAAATGTCTTCATCTTACACCTGAAAGACTGGGCCTCAGAGGAGGGTAGGAGTTGGCCAAAAGCCTTCTGCTAAGCTGGCCCAGGGCCTGGGGCCTGGTGTGCCCACCCTGAGGGCACTCTCCCTGCAGGTCCCCGCTGG
>NW_007885736.1:0-545 GCF_000696425.1 Galeopterus variegatus
TCGATCTATGTAAACTCATCAGACTGTGCTAATTGATCTAAGTAAACTAATCAGACCAAGCAAATCGATATAAGTAAACTCATCAGAGCAAGCTCAGCGATCTAATTAAACTCATCAGAACAAGCATTTCGATCTAAGTAAAGTCATCAGACCAAGCTCATCGATCTAAGTAAAGTCATCAGACCAAGCTCATTAATCTAATTAAACTCATCAGAACAGGCTCTTCTATCTAAGTAAAGTAATCAGACGAAGCCAATCGATCTAAGTAAACTCATCAGACCAAGCGCATCGATCTAAGTAAACTCATCAGACCAAGCTCATCGATCTAAGTAAACTCATCTGAGCAAGCTAATCGAACTAAGTAAACTCATCAGAACAAGCCCATCGATCTAAGTAAACTCAACGGACCGAGCTCATCGATCTAAGCAAACTCATCATACCAAGCACATCGATCAAAGAAAACTCAGCTGACCATGTTAATCGGTCTAAGTAAACTCATTGGACAGTGCTAATTGATCGACGTAAACTCAACAGACCGAGCTCAT
>NW_007885737.1:0-545 GCF_000696425.1 Galeopterus variegatus
TCAGAAATGGAAAGAACTATCCAGACATTTGTATGGAATAACAAAAGACCACACATAGCCACAGCAAGGCTAAGCAAAAAAAATAAAGCTGGAGGCATAACACTACCTGACTTTAAACTATACTACAAAGCTATAATAACCAAAACAGTATGGTACTGGCATAAAAACAGACACACTGATCAATGGGATAGAATAGAGAATCCAGAAATCAATCCACACACCTACAGCCATTTGATCTTTGACAAAGGCACCAAGCCTGTACACTGGGGAAGAGACTGCCTCTTCAGCAAATGGTGCTGGGAGAACTGGATATCCATGTGCAGGAGTATGAAACTAGACCCATACCTTTCACCATACACTAAAGTCAACTCAAAATGGATTAAAGAATTAAATATACACCCTGAAACAATAAAACTTCTTAAAGAAAACATAGGAGAGACATTTCAGGATATAGGTCTGGACACAGACTTCATGAATAAGACCTCAAAAGCATGGCCAACCAAAGGAAAAATAAACAAATGGGATTATATCAAACTAAAGAGCTT
>NW_007885738.1:0-545 GCF_000696425.1 Galeopterus variegatus
CGTTATGGTATGACTTGAGTATATGCTGCATAGAGTAGAGCTGGCAAAGGATGAGTTCAGAAAACTAAGCTGGGCCTAAGTTGTAAAAATCCTTGAAAGCCAGGCAGAGCTTGACTTGAAGATTTCTTTTTGTCCTGAAAAGAGACATGACCATAAAGAGTTATTAAAAGATCAGGTAATATGGCTGTCCGGGCCTCAATTTCTTGAGTCTTTGAAGCCCTAGACTTTAGGGATAGTACTTCAGATCTTCAGAGTTATCTGCTTGCTTGGAATCAGAAATTTTTAGGATTGCAAGGGACCTTAAGGGTTATCTAGTCTAGCAGTTATCAGGTCTTCCTGTGCATCAAAAATACATGCAGAACTTTGTTTAAAAAGTTAAGATATCACCTCACCACAATCAGACTGGCTATTATAAAAAAGACAGAAAATAACAAATGCTGGTGAGGATATGGAGAGAGAGGAACCCTCCTGCACTGTTGCTGGAACTGTAAATTAGTGCAGCCATTATGGAGAACAGTATGGAGGTTCCTTAAACAACTACAGAT
>NW_007885739.1:0-545 GCF_000696425.1 Galeopterus variegatus
GGGGAGGGGATGTACTCATTTAGGTGCCTGGCATGTAGTAGATTCTCAATAAATATTTGTGAAATCAATAACAATGTATGTGTCTCTCCTAATTGACTCTGGCACACAGTAGGTACTCAATATATGTATTAATTTCATTGAAGAATTTGGGATAGGATTTCTATACCTGTTCCAGGTGAGAAATCTAGAGCTCAGGGTAGTTTGCTAACTTGTTCCAGGCCATAAAGGTGGAGCTGGGATTAGAGCACAGGCCTAGCTCCGAGTGTGCACCTATTCCACTACATCGGCCTGCTCCTGTATGAGCATTGGTGGCTCCTCAGTGTCACCAGAGGCTGCATAAACATTATTGGCTGACTGCTTGGCCATCTCAGTGACCCATTGGAATGTCTTCAGGAGCACCAATTATGCACACTGGATGAGTCAAAACTTGGGTCGAACTTGCTGCCACTCCCCTTTGGCAGGGCAGCAGACTACTGAGTGAAATCCCTTCCCTAGGACATCTCAGAATGTCCTGGAAAAGGTGAGAGGACACTCTCTTCCCTTAG
>NW_007885740.1:0-545 GCF_000696425.1 Galeopterus variegatus
GGTTCATTTTTATTCTAGAGAGACCTCGACCTATATTTAACTACTGAGGTGATACAGAAGTGTAGGGTAATTTCATTTTCTTTTTTTTTTTTTTTCATTCACCCTCCTGATTTCATTTTCTTTTTTTTTTTTTTTCATTCACCCTCCTGATTTCATTTTCTTTTGCCTTTATTTTTAATTTTATTCTTATTTTTTATAATTTAATTTAATTTATTTTATTTTATTTTTTATTTTATCGATATGCAGTGTAGTTGATTTTTGTGTCCCTTTACCGAATCCAAGTTTTGGCTCTTTCTTTCTTTCTAAGAACATTTTATCCTGTCAATGTAGGATATTCTGCAATATTGTCTAATCCTTTGTCACCTCCTTGTGTGAATTTAAATTCTTCAGGCATGGGACACGGAAACCATACCGTACATGGTTTACTAGGGTTGGCTGCTTTGAAAGCAGAAGGTATGCTAATTATTAGCTCTATGACCTTAGATAAGTTTTCTAACTCTTAGAAATATAATTTTCTTATCTGTAAAATTGTTATAATAAACATA
>NW_007885741.1:0-545 GCF_000696425.1 Galeopterus variegatus
GAATGGGATTAATGTCCTTATAAGAAGAATCCAGGAGGCAGGAGAGCTAGCTAGCTCTCTGTTCTCAGCTACAGGAGGATGCAAGGGGAAGAAGACATCTGCAAACCAGGAAATTGGGCTTTACCAGATACTGGATCCGTTGGAACCATGATCATGGACTTCCAAGCTTCCAGAACTGTGAGAAATATATTTCTGATGTTTAAGTCTACCCCCACTTGTCAGTGGAAGTCTCTTATAGCAGCCCAAACAAATATCTCTATATCTCTATATGAATGTAGATAGATCAGTAAGTAGATAGATCAATATATTTCTGTATTTTTGGTTTGTCTTTTCACTCATTTAATGTGGTGCTTAATGAACAGCTTTCTTTTGGATAGCTTTTTTTGTTTGTTTTTTAACTTTCAACTTGTCTGTGTTTTTATATTGTTTGAATACATATATGTGGTTTTTGTTTTTATTCACATTTTAATATTGCTCTGTTAAGTGTTATATTTAGTCTATTAATATGTAATGCACATTTCTGGGTTTCTCTCTGGGATCATTTC
>NW_007885742.1:0-545 GCF_000696425.1 Galeopterus variegatus
GGGTAGTTATGGCCAACAGTAGAAATGCACTTTCTGGCATAATTAAGACAATTATCCATGAGATCAACTCTAGGTAACATGAAGGTTGTTCCCACTGCAGGTTTTTCTCAGAAGGTACAAGCCTCTGTCAAGGGAGGGTGAGAACCTGATGGAAAAATGGATCAAATCTGAGGTATCATTTATTAATGCAGTCCTGCAGAGATGATAAAAGTTGTTAATTCATTGAAGAAGTTTAGTTTGTAAATATGGCTGATTTTTGTAGTATTTCCCATTTACACATTCTTATTCTCTACACAGCCTTTCAAGTGTGCCTACCTGCTCAAGATAATGACTAAAATGACAACTGGAATTTGAATTGTACTTATATTAACCTGAAAGACGATTTATTCCAGTATTTTTAAAATAAAAGAAAAGGATATGTTATAATTGCCCTTACCAGGTGTTTTCAGAAAACCAAGGATAAGTCTCCCTAAACAGAAATAGCACATTTTTTTTTATTATTTTTATTTTGTCAATATACAATGTAGTTGATTATTATGTCCCAT
>NW_007885743.1:0-545 GCF_000696425.1 Galeopterus variegatus
TCCGAACCCTCGGCGGGAGCACTGCCATGCTCCCAAGCGGCGCACTCTCCAGTGCGCCACCGGGCAGGCCCGCTCTTTTCTGTACCATATCTTCACGCGATCACAGAGCCCTCTCTGTGTCCCCAGCTGAAATTAACCTCACCTGCCTTTAACACTATCTCACTATATTTTATCTCTCTTGGGTCTTGTACTTTCTACCTAATGTTACATTTATTTGTATTCATGTCTTCTCTCCACATTGCTATTTGAGAACATGGTCTGTGCATTGTAACCCATGTGTCTCCCACATCTCCTTCAAGAGGGCATCCCCCAGAGTAGGTGGTCAACAATAATCTTAACTCTTCTGTGATAGCTAATGTTCCGGATAACATTCTAAGTGCTTTGTATGACTCATTTGTTTAATCCTCCTAAAAATTTTACAAGGTGAACAATATTATCAACAGTTTTCAAATGAGGCACACAGAGATTAAGTACTTTGCCCAAAGTCACAGAGCTTGAATATTCTGGAGCCAATTGTTTTTTAAAGCTTGTAAAATGTATTTTTA
>NW_007885744.1:0-545 GCF_000696425.1 Galeopterus variegatus
TGCTTGTTTTTGCTGATGCAGAGAACAGATGATCCAAGTGGGGGAAACCTCACTTCAGCCTTACTTAGTCATTTCTTTTTACTGCTGCAACAGCACCGTACCCTACAGAGCTTTTTCCTTGTATGCCTTTTTCTTATATGCACTTGATTGCACCTTTTTCTTAAAGATATACACATAATCTTGTTTCCTAGGGAGACACTGGTTCCATAGCCTCAGATATTGAGAACATCAAGCTAATCTGATGTGAAGGCAGAAGAAATGGTGACCCCCTGGAGTGTGACTTCAGGGACACGGGAAAGTCCATACCACTGAAAGACAGATCCGACTGATGCCCGAAATGCCACCACTTCCAACCTACCCCATTGTATCTCTTCCTCCTGATTTCTGTGTTAGTGTCCCCCTTGCATGGGAAGGTGACTGGAAGTGACAGGGACTATCAGAACTTGCTGCAGGCAGAAATCTGGATGGTGAGAACAGTCCCTCAGGGAGTCACAGATGAGGGAGAGAATGCGGAAGCGTTGGGGTGGGATGAGCAGAGGCTGAGA
>NW_007885745.1:0-545 GCF_000696425.1 Galeopterus variegatus
CCAAAGGGTTTTACAGTGGTCTGTGGTGGACATTTGATTCATGATGACCAGGCAGGGACATGCAGACATGCTTGAGTGTTTCAGATAATCATCAAGGAAATTCCCAGTGGGAGGTGACCAGTGTTATGCTTCATTCTCCGTGGGTTCGGTTCCTGTTATTCTCACATAAGAGCATGTTAGTAAGCTAGTAAAGAATGGCCATCTGGGTTAATAATTTTCTCTAATTATTTGTGTGTATTGTGACAGCAAGAGTCATTGTGTTCTGGCAATTAGCTGCAGGCTATGTGGTTTGGTTTACAGGAGAGAACAAGTTATTAAATTCAAAGGTTTAGCAAAATGCAGTCACTTCTGTTCAGGTTGTCACAGTAGCATCTCAAAGAGATTCTTTATATGGGTTATATCTAGAAATTAAGATAAAATTTAAAGAATGTTTCACTTTAACACAATTATAAACTCATTACCTATTAATGTGAATATAATATAATTTTTATGAACAATAACTATATTTTCTAAAACAAAGAAAATTTAGTGAGAAGAATTATATT
>NW_007885746.1:0-545 GCF_000696425.1 Galeopterus variegatus
ATTGCCAACAATCTTAAAACAAAAGACAACACAGTGAGATCAAAAGGTAGCTGTTAAGAGCATTATAAAAAGGGAACCAGATGAGATAAGCAGCGCCCGTTACTATTAAATACATGAAACAATATGTTTAAAATGCATTTAAAAAAATACAGAACCAACGGTGCAAAAAAATAACATCAGTAATGAGGAGAATGGTTTTGAGGAACTCACCCAAAATCAAGAGGAAAAGAAAAAATAAAATAAATTCATGAAAGGGGTGATGCTACAAACAAATCATAGAAAAGAGAAATCCAAAATATATATTAATGGTGCATTTGATGGAGGAAATAAATAAAGCAGAAGCAAATAATAAAATAAAAACATCCTTACACTGAAAACTTAAACCTGCAGATCACAAGGCTTCAATGACTATTAGACAGAATGCCTACTAGACAGAGACATATCTTGAACTTGAGGGTAAAATAAGTAGATTTAATAAGTTTCTTACCTTCCTATTTTACAAAAACAGATTAACTTCAAGATTATCCTCTGTAACATTAAACGGC
>NW_007885747.1:0-545 GCF_000696425.1 Galeopterus variegatus
GCCACAGACACTGCTGTCACATGGACGATCTGCTATACCCACTGCTGTGCAAGTGGCCCACAGACCACTCAACTGCATTGATAGAAAAGGGCCACTATTAGGCCTAAATAAAGAGATATATCCAAATATGATAATAGTTGGAGACCTGAAAACCCATCTCTCAACATTGGACAGATCATCTAGGCCACAAATTAAAGGTGAAACACAAAATGTAAATTACACTTTAGACCGATTGGAGTCAGTAAGCATCTACAGAACATTTCAACCAACAACTACAGAATATACCTACTTCTCCTTTGCACACGGAACATTCTCCATGTCAGGTCACAAATCAAGTCCCAACAAATTTTTAAAAATTCAAATCACTTAAGGTATCTTTTCATATCACAATAGATTAAAACTAGAAATAAATAACAAGTAAAACTCTGGAAATTATACAAATACCTGGAAATTAAACAACATGCTCCTGAATAACCCAAGAGCTCAAGAAGAAATTAGGCAGGAAATCAAAAAGTTTCTTAAAACTAGTGAAAATAAAGACATAT
>NW_007885748.1:0-545 GCF_000696425.1 Galeopterus variegatus
TTATTATTATTATTATTATTATTTGCATTCTAAGATGTGGAGCAGTTGGGGGGAGGGGAAGAAAAAGAAGGGAAGCGGGAAGGAGGAGTAGAAAGGAGGCGGTGCATGGCTGAGGCCTGTGGCACCCCACCACCCCAGTTCAGGAGCTCTGGGGGTGCTTCCTGTGGTGGCTTGGTGTTCATTGCTGGGATGGTTGTGGGTGTCGGGGAGGCGTGACTGAGGCCCTCAGTCCTCTACCACTCTGGCTCAGGAGCCCGGATGCTTCCTTTGGCAGCTCGGTGGTTGTCACTGGGCTGGTTTCAGGTGTCAAGGGCCATGGCTGAGGCCCCCAGCCCTCTCCTCTCTTTGGCTTGCCCTCCTTTCTCCCCTCCCTTGCAAGCCCTGTCCTTGTAGGTTTTATAGGTGTTCTTTGGTGATGTGAGACCTTTAGTAGTTAATATCAAACTTTGTCGCTGGTCTGTGGGTATTTTGTTTTTTCTTTCAGTTCTGTGTTGGATTATTCATTGTTTTCACCACTTAAACTCTGCACTGGAACTAATTTGTTG
>NW_007885749.1:0-545 GCF_000696425.1 Galeopterus variegatus
TCTTAGTAAACTCATCAGACCAAGCACATCTATCTAAGTACATTCATCACAGCGAGATCATTGATCTAAGTAAACTCATCCGACCAAGCTTATCAATCTAGGAGAAATAATCAGACCAAGCTAATCGATGTAGGATTACTAATCAGACCTGACTAATTGATCAAGGAAAACTAATCAGACCAAGCAAATTGATCTCAAAAAACTTATCAGACCAAGCTAATCAATCTGGGAAAATAATCAGACTAAGCTTATCGATCTAACTAAACTTTTCTGACCAACCTCATCAATCTAAATAAACTCATCAGACCAAGCTCATTGATCTTAGTAAACTCATCAGACCAAGCTCATCGATCTCAGTAAACTCATCAGACCAAGCACATCGATCTAAGTAAATTCATCAGAGCAAGATCATTGATCTGAGTAAACTCATCAGACCGAGCACATTGATCTAAGAAAACTCATCACACCAAGCTCATCAATCTATGTAAAGACATCAGAGAAAGCTAATCCATCTAATTAAACTCATCAGACCAAGCCCTTCGATC
>NW_007885750.1:0-545 GCF_000696425.1 Galeopterus variegatus
AGCGAGCGCACCGGCCATCCCTATATAGGATCCGAACCTGTGGCCTCGGCACTACCAGCGCTGCACTCTCCTGAGTGAGCCATGGGACTGGCCCAAATTACCTTAAATTTTAATGCACAACTTTCCACTAGTATTTTTCTAATATTAGCTCAAATATGTCAAGTTAATCGGTAATCCAGAGGAAAGGAGACAAGAGTAGTGGCACCTTTTCCTTCTCCTTTATTGCCATTCTACCTCTCCCATGCTCATCCCACCTTTTGTGTGGATGTGGAATTTTACTTCCAGATTATTACTACACTAAAACACAGCCTCAACACTTATCTAGACTTATTAATGTTATTAATTATTCAGCATTGCTTCTGGTTTTCCCTTTCTTTTTCTTGGGTTTACATTAATTCTTTGAGTACAGCCTCAGTAATTCTTTCAGAGAGTTCTGGATGGAAAACTTTCTGAATCTATGCATATCCGAAAATTCATACTTTCCGCCCCTCATCCCTGCAGTATAGTTTAGCTGGGTGTTGAAGTCTGGGTTCAAAAATTATGTT
>NW_007885751.1:0-545 GCF_000696425.1 Galeopterus variegatus
TTTATCTAACATTAACAAAGGTTGCAATTCATTGAACATTGTGAGTTTTATTGTATTTTCATTTTTATTTTTTGAATTTTATTTTATTTTATTTATTCATTTATTTACTTTTATTTTGTCAATATACAATGTGGTTGATTATTGTGGCCCATTACCGAAACCTCCCTCCCAACAACCTCCTTTCTGTTTGCTTGTCGTTATCAACTTCAAGGAATTGTAATTGTTCTGTCTTCTTCCCTCCACCCTCCACCCCAGTTTATTTGTGCATTTATTTATTTATTTTTAGCTCCCACCAATAAGTGAGACAATGTGATATTTCTCTTTCTGTGCCTGACTTGTTTCACTTAATATAATTCTCTCTAGGTCCATCCATGTCGTTGCAAATGGCAGTATTTCATTGTTTTTTATGGCAGAGTAGTATTCCATTGTGTATTTTATTGAAATATTTTTTATTTCATCAAAAAGTGTGTTAGAAAATATTTACCTTTTTTTTTTTTAATTTTTATTTTGTCAATATACAATGTATATGATTATTATGGCCCTTC
>NW_007885752.1:0-545 GCF_000696425.1 Galeopterus variegatus
ACAATAACTGGGTTTCCTTTACTTTTTGCAGTCCAAAACTCTAGTTCAAGTTGAAGAAACCCCACTTGAGACAGTTCTCTAGTTCAGAGCATACATCTGTCTCTTTTGGGGGAGTCTTCCCCACCAAAAGTGAATATCCATCCATTCATTCATTCATTCATTCATTAACAAGTATACTTTGAGCCCCTACCATGTGCCAGGTACTGTAGTAAATGCAAAGTGAACAAAATAGGCAAAGTGCCTGGTTTTAAAATGTTAAAACTAAGTGATCCCTAATTTCTAAATACCTCAAAAACACCTTACATTTTGATGCCATACTTTCATTAAAGAAGGATCACAACTATATGTAGAAAAAACTACTGGAGGTCAGTTGGTGGGAGGCAGGGAAATTGTCGTTGTCTTCTAGATAGCCAACCCTGCTTCATACCTGAAGTCCCTCTTAATAACAAAAAGGAAATCCAAATATTTACCCTCATTGTTACAGAGGGGGACACCAGTTAGAATACTTCTTATTGGAGTGTCAGCCAGGCGTGTGCTCCTGCCCT
>NW_007885753.1:0-545 GCF_000696425.1 Galeopterus variegatus
CAGCTGAGCCTCATTGAAATTCGAATATGGCCTGGGAACTGGAAGGAAGCATCCAGCTCCAATTGCACAGACCAAGTTTTCTGGTTTTCACCTCAAATGCAGAAGTTTGTTGATCCTCTACCGTTAGGGTAATAAATCATCTCCCTGTCTAGTTTCACTGTTCCTGCAGTCAAACCACCTCACTCCCCTACTCTGTTTAATCTTTTCTCCATCTCACTGCTTTGGCTTACTCAAAACCAGCTTGACTTCCCATCACCCATGGTCTATTTTAGCCCTTCCTGCCTCAGAACCACTCTGGATTATGAATTCAAATTCAGTTCCCTTTGAAACCCATTAGGCCTTGGCATGGTAATGGCCCCTGGTTCTTGTTGGCCGAAGTGTACTGCACTCTGTTTTGTTATTAGTTTCCTTCAACTCTGCACATGCCACTGCAAACAGTCCAGTGCATTGCAATGTGGTTCATATCTGAGCTGGCCTGTGACCCAGGCCTGGCCTGCCTAGGATACAGCCTGACTTCTTTAGGTGAGACTCATAATTTTGGAGGT
>NW_007885754.1:0-545 GCF_000696425.1 Galeopterus variegatus
AAAACAAACTGTTTTGTACTTTTATTTTTGTGGTCAGACTCTCAGGCAATTAGCTCAATACTTCTAAATCCTCACTTACTTGCAGTGATATTTTCCCTTTCCCATGGCCAGTAAGAGAAGGAGGTGAATCTTGAAAGATAGCAAATATGGAAAAATAGTTAGATACAATTATAATATCAGTGATCATTACAATTTCTAATTTCAGTTTTAATTGTATGTATAAATTGAGAAGGGAACAATGAAATGTTTCATCAGTCATCAGGCAAACTGAAAATAGATTCAGAAAATATTTACAATT
Source organism: Galeopterus variegatus (assembly GCF_000696425.1). Taxonomy (NCBI): domain Eukaryota; kingdom Metazoa; phylum Chordata; class Mammalia; order Dermoptera; family Cynocephalidae; genus Galeopterus; species Galeopterus variegatus. Next base: position 299 of record NW_007885754.1, read on the forward strand.
CATTTTTTTAATGCATAAATATTGAGAATCCCCTATGTGCCAGGCACTGAGCCAGCATTGGAGCTCTGGAGGTTATGAGGCTGAATATGACAGATAGGATCTCTACCCTCAGGGGGCTTACAATCTAATTATACAGGAGGGACCACATGAAGTAGGAATGATGCTTCTCCCATTTCACCTTTATTACTAGACCTGCTGTTCACAAAGTCTCTGTATGAGTCACTGCAACTTGCACAATTCCTTTTTC
>NW_007885755.1:0-545 GCF_000696425.1 Galeopterus variegatus
GAGGCCAGCGGTGAGGGCACCCGGGCGGCAGGGGCCGCCGAGGGGTCGAGGTGCAGGGGTAGGGGCCAACCAGGAATGGCTTCCGAGCAGCCCCACGTCCTACCAAGGATGGCAGGTTCAAGGGGCCGAGGGCGCTCTGACAGGGTCGTCCCGTGGGGAACTGCGAGGTGCCCGGGAGCTCTAATCTGGAACAGGGCAGAGCGCAAAGCGCTTGACTGGCAGGGTCCAGGAGGGTGGCTGGGCTCCGGAGTGGTGGCCCTGTTAATGCCCCTTCCCGGTTGCAAGAAAGCCGGGGAGGTGCAGGCTAGCTTCTGGGGGTTGCCTGGAAGAATGCTCCTACTATTCGCAGTGGGGCGGGGACTGGGGGATGCGGTGCTCGGCGGAGGGGCTCTGGGGCTGCCAGGTCTCGGCCGGTCTAACGCCCCTTCCCGTTGCAGGCGGGGCCCTGGGGCACGGAGCTGGGCGCATCCTGGCGGTGCCGGTGCGCACTGACGCCCAGGGCCGCCTGGTGTCCCACGTGGTGTCGGCGGCGACTGCTGGGGCGG
>NW_007885756.1:0-545 GCF_000696425.1 Galeopterus variegatus
CAACCCTCGGCTAGATTGGTTAACTAGGAGTTCTCCTCAGCTCAAGAATCAAGAAGGGATCCCAACGTGCTAGATTCACTTTAAATAATATGGTTCTCAGGGCAAACTGACACTTTAGTTGGTTGATGGAATAATTCATTCGACCATTCATTCAGTAAATATTTGGTGAGTCCTAGGTATGTGCCAAGCACTGTTCTGGACATCAAAGATATAACAGCAAACAACACGGGCAGAAATCTCCATCCTCATGTTTACATTGGACTGGATAAAGTAGACGGTAAACAATAGGTAAACTGGAGAGTGTTAGGTGCTGTTTTTTTTTAATGCTCTTGTGTCTTTCCCACAAACTTTAACCAGCCCCTTACTCTGGCTGCCGGGACAGCAGATGACCCTGTGGGACCCCTACTGGAGCCCACCAGGGCTCATGCCTGCATGAAGGAGTAAATACCCCATGGGGTGACCCCTGACTGATGGGGATGGAAGCCCCTGGATAAATGCTCCCCTGCTCCCCCGGGAGTGGCAGCAAGCTTGGTGACAAGTCAGAC
>NW_007885757.1:0-545 GCF_000696425.1 Galeopterus variegatus
CAAAATTTTAGGATGTATAAATTAATGTATAGTGTCAGAAAGCAGTTCAGTGGTTTTTAAGGGCTGGGAGTGAGGGACAGAGGGACATATTATATAAGGGGGCATGAGAAAACTTAATGGTGGTGATGGTTTTAAAACCTTCAATATGTGAAGTTTATTATATGTCAGTTATAATCTCAATGAAGCTCATAAGAAAAATCAGTTACAAGTTAGAATTGTTGCAGCACTATTTACAGTAGCCAAGAGTTGGAACCAGCCCAAATGTCCATCATCAGATGAATGGATAAGAAAAATGTGGTATATCTACACAATGGAATACTACTCTGCTATAAAAAAGAATGAAATACTACCAATCCACAGATGGACTTAGAAAAAATTATATTAAGTGATATAAGTCAGGTACAGAAAGAGAAATACTACATGTTTTCACTTATTTGTGGGAGCTAAAAATAAATAAATGCACAAATGGGGGTGGTGGGAAGAAGACACAACAATCACAATTCCTTGAAGTTGTTAAGACAAGTGAACAGATATGATGTCGACGG
>NW_007885758.1:0-545 GCF_000696425.1 Galeopterus variegatus
CCAGGGCGAGGTGGGGAGAGCCTCCCACACCAAGGACCAGCTGCAGGGCTTGAGTGCCCAGAGTGACTAAAGTCCTTTGCTGGTTGTTCATTCATTCATTCATTCATTCATTCATTCTGCACATTAGATGGAGTGCCTGCTGTGAGCCCCACTCTGTTCTGGGCACTGGGGCACCATGATGACCAAGATATAAATCCCCGCCCGTGTGGAGCTGACATTCAGAGGCACTAACCAAATGTGTGTGTGTGTGCGTGTGTGTGTGCGTGTGTGTGTGTGTGTGTGTGTGAAATCCAGATAAGGGACATAAAGAAAAACAAGCTGGGGTGGAGCGTATTGGAGGAAGTCCTGATCCTTGGGCTGAGACTTCAATGCAGAGATCTGGGAAAGGGCTCCAGGCAGGTGGAACAGCAAAGGCCAAGGCCAAGGCCAAGGCCAAGAGGCAGGTGTTCACCTGGCAGCAGGCCAGGGGGGCCCGTGTGCCCACAGCAGGGGAGCCTGCTGGTGGAGGGGGGCTGGGGCCACAGCACAGAGTCAGGGTTAAATTC
>NW_007885759.1:0-545 GCF_000696425.1 Galeopterus variegatus
GAGAAATGAAAGGTAATATGGAAAGTAAAAACCTGTGTTCAAATATTGAAAAAGCTAACAGAGACTGTATTGAATAGACGTCAGTCAATGGAGTCCCATAGGACAGCAATAGTATCAGTGGATGCAAGATAAAAGTTAAAGAAAAATAAACTACTGTTCTAGTAAAAGAAAAAAAAAGTCTTGAAACTTAAGTCGCCTGAAGATCAGATGGGCTGCCACTTTAGTTTCAGTGATTCTCTAGCTAAAGTGATGTTCTGAAAGAATCTGGAATAGTGGACTTTGTAGTGACATAGAAGAGACTAATGCATCTGATTAAAGGATGGATAAGGTCTCTTAAGAACATTTCACCTCTAAGAGTTTGTGATTTACTATATATATAAGAAAGTGGCCTCCTTTAATTGGTGTTTCCCAGTCTTTTTTTCTAAAAGCAAATTTGAAAGTGTCCTTGTGCTGCTTGTCTAGATAACATTTCAGGAATTTTCTCTAGGGAATATCTCTCATCCCTCCCACTATGTCCTAGGAAAGGTATGTACATATCATAAAAC
>NW_007885760.1:0-545 GCF_000696425.1 Galeopterus variegatus
AGCAGAATGCTGACAGAAATATGGACAGTAAAGGCCATTCTGAGATGATCTCAGATGTAAATAAGAAGAGACTTACTGGAAACTGGGGCAAAAATCACCCTTGCTTTGAACTGAGAAGGAACTTGGCTACATTCTGTTCATGCTGAAAACTTTTACGGAATGTGGAACTTCAAGGTGCTGACACAGGGTATTTGGTGAAAGAAATTTCTAAGCAGCTAAACATTCAGGAAGCTGCATGGCTACTTGTAACAGCCTATGCTGAGTTATGGTGGCAAAGGCATGACATAAAGCCAGAATTTAAAATTAAAAGGGAAACAGAGTGTAAAGATTTGGAAAATTTGCAGCCTGATCATCTGGTAGAGAAGCAAAGAGCATTTTCACGAGAAAAATTCAATGGTGTAGCCCAGGGATCCTTTGCTAAGGAAATAAGTACAGAAGAAAGGGATTATCAAGAGGAGGGAAAAAAGGCCTTGAAGGCATCTCGGAGACCTTGGAGACTGAGTCTTCCATTACAGGCCCAGAGGCCTAGGGAGAGAGAAAGTCCT
>NW_007885761.1:0-545 GCF_000696425.1 Galeopterus variegatus
ACCGAGCTCATCGATCAACGTAAACTCATCAGACCAAGCCCATCGATCTCAGTAAACTCATAAGACCAAGCACATCGATCGAAGTAACCTCATCAGACCGAGCTCATCGACCTAAGTAAACAGATCACACTGAGCTCATCCATCTAAGTAAACCCATCAGACCGAGCTCATCGACCTAAGTAAACAGATCACACTGAGCTCATCCATCTAAGTAAACCCATCGGACCGAGCACATCGATCTAAGTAAATTCATCAGAGGGAGATCATTGATCTGAGTAAACTCATCAAACCGAGCTCTTGGATCTAATTAAACTCATCAGACTAAGATCATCGATCTAAGTAAACTAATCAGACCAAGCTCATTGGTCTAAGTTAACTCATCAGACCAAGATGTTCGATCTAAGTAAACTCATCCGACCAAGCACATCGATCAACGTAAACTCATCAGACCAAGGACATCTATCTAATTCAACTCATAAGACCGATCTCATCGATCTAAGTAAACTCATCGGACCGAGCTCATCGATCAAATAAACTCATCAGAC
>NW_007885762.1:0-545 GCF_000696425.1 Galeopterus variegatus
AGTCATGGCAAGGGACAAAGTGGCACCCGGGGTGAGAGCTGATGGGAGGATGCCCCAGAGAAAACTTTACTGAAGCCCCGCCCCGCCCCCCACCAACTCCTAAATATAAACCCATAATCACCGGTGTGACTGCCTGGGGAGCAGCTTCCTAAACCCACTCCTCTGGCCAAGAAAAGCTGTGATTTGGCTTAAAAACAAAACAAAAAAAACCAAGGCCCAGAAGTGGAGAAGGCGTGCAGGGTGCAGTTGTGGAATGGCTCCCACCCCCATACCACCTTTCAGCTCCAGGAGCCCCCACCAGCCTGGCCCTTTTCCCTGTACTCACCTGGCAGGACACAGGACAGCAGAAGTGGCCAGGCCCTGGCACAGCCAGCCCGGGGTGGCTGCCCAAAGCCCCCCACCCTCCCAGGATACAGTGAAAGAAACACAGAACCCTGAGGGCTGAGGCAAAACTGAAAACTCAGCCCAGGCCACTCTTGAAGCCCACTCCCCAGGGAGCAGGCATCACTGATCAATCATGGCTCCACTCCCCGCCCCCACCCCCC
>NW_007885763.1:0-545 GCF_000696425.1 Galeopterus variegatus
GGCATTAGAGAAATGCAAATCAAAACCGCAGTGAGGTACCATTGTATACCTACTAGGATGGCTGTAATCAAAACGTCAGATAAGGGCTGGCCCGGTGGCGCACTGCTACAGTGCGCCGCTTGGGAAGTGCGGTGGCGCTCCCGCCGAGGGTTTGGATCCCACATACAGACCGGCTGCTCACTGGCTGAGCGAGGTGTGGGAGCAACACTGAGGGTTGCGATCCGTGGCTGGTCACGAGAAAAGACAAAAAGGAAAAAAAAAAAGTCAGATAAAAACAAGTGTTGATAGGACAGAAATAACCTTATTAATAAAAAAATAGAAAGTCAGTTTTTCATTTACTAGCACAGGAGTGTGGGCTTACATATATAAGACTTTCCAAAAAAGAAGTGTGAATCTTTTAACTCTGAAACTTCATACATTTTTAGGACTTAAGAGCTTGTTGAGCTCATTTTGGGGGGTCAGGTTCAAATCCTCTTTCTGTCCATTACTGGCTCTGTGATTTTGAACTTTAGTTTTCTTTTTTAGAACTATTCTTTGATTGTCCT
>NW_007885764.1:0-545 GCF_000696425.1 Galeopterus variegatus
TCTGGGTAAGTTTGAATTGTACTCGGTTTTCATGTGAAGTTAGTAATATACTGGAGCACAACGGATAATATCATGTCTCTACTAATGCTTAGAGCTTGATTGGAAGAAAAAAATACAGTTCAGGGCAACGTGTTAGGAGGAGCTTAAGAAGACCTGATTGGCGGTGTATTTATTATATTCTGGTAAAAAAAATTAAATGTTACATACATTTATAATGTGTTATGGTTTCTCTATTTTTTCCTTGAGAATTTCAATCCAGAGTTACTGACTGTTGTACCTTACTGGTTCTATTAGAAATGTTATTGTTTTTCATACAGGGCTGGATGTGGCCATTTTGGGCAGGGTGGTGGTGTCTTCTTGAGTGGGAAAAGAAGAATAAGATCTGAAATTAGTTGGATACCTACGATGGACTAGTGAGTAACTGTGTATTTATAGTCAGGGTTTTCCATTTAAATGTTTTCAATGACCCTCTGAGATAAGAAAAACCATCCCAATGTTTTTTGTATGTTTGTTTGTTGTTGTTATTGTTTTAAATTTAAGCAACA
>NW_007885765.1:0-545 GCF_000696425.1 Galeopterus variegatus
GTTGCCGGACACGGAAAAAAGACAAAAGACAAAAAAAATAAATAAATAAATAAAATAAAATAAATATATCCACATTGAGAGTGGAGGTTGGTGGTGGAGGTATAGACTTGTAGACATACCAAGAATCCTGGCAGAGGGAAAAGAAAGTGCGAGACAGATAGTCAAAACACAGGATGTTGTCTGTGTGCATTCACATTTATATAAACTTTTTATTTCTCTGGGCCCAGATATGTATGTAGGGACTGCTAGATTAAGGTGGTACCTACCGAATAAGTCCCATGGGATTCCCGTGGAAGGACCTGTGTGGGTCCGAGTGCTCACCACCATAGAATCACCAATCACACTTGCCAGACAGAACTTAAAGGAAAGACTTTTTATTTCAGAAGATGTCGACCAGGAGGGTAAAGTCCTGACTGAGGGCTGGGTTTTATATAGGTAAATGTATTGGGTGAAATAGGATGCTTTGAGAGATGTAGATAGAACTTAGGATGTCTTCAATTGTGGTGGACAGCTGCTTCCTGGTTTGCAAGACAGGATACTTTGAG
>NW_007885766.1:0-545 GCF_000696425.1 Galeopterus variegatus
TACTTGTCCAAGTAATGTCCTTTATAGCAAATGGATCCATGTTGTCATATCTCTAGTTTCATTCAGTCTTTTCTTGACTTTCATGACTTTGATGCTTGAAATTACAGGCCACTTATTTCATACAATGTCCCTCAGCTTGATGTTTCCTCATGATGAGATTCAGGCTGAACTTGCAAGCAATACAGTCACAGAAGTGACACTGTGTTCACTGCATCCTGTCAGGTGGTGCATGACTCCCGTTTGACCTTACTGATGATGTTAACTTTGATCCCTTGATTAAGGTGGTGTCTGCCAGCATTCTCCATTGTGAAGTATTTCTTTTACCCTTTGTAAATTAATAGGTCTTTGTGGGGGTGGGGGGTGGGGATAAAAATGAAACTATGTACATGTCGGGTCCCCCTTCAAACTCTTCATTTATTTACTTATTTATATTTGTATGTACTTTTGTTTTCCTATTTTATCCAATGAGTTATAACCCATTTATTACATTGCTTATTTTCATGCTCAAAATAAATTTTTGTGTTCCTGATTTGGCTGGCACAATT
>NW_007885767.1:0-545 GCF_000696425.1 Galeopterus variegatus
TTTTTTTTTGCTTGCTTGCAGCCAAAAAACCCTACCAGCATTCATTTGATCAGCACTTACCATCCTGTCTCCCAAATATTCTGTTCAGCTTGACATTCTCTTCCAGGGATTGTGCTATGTGCTTTCATTACATTTAACTCTTTACAGTAATTAACTCTTTACACTTTAACAATTTACAGTACCTCATAATAATTTTAGGATTAACTATTATTAACCCATTTCACTGATGGAGAACAGGGACACAGAGAGGTTAACTTCCCCAATGTCACATACCTATTTTGTGGTAGCACCTGAATTCAAACATGGGTCTCTTGTTTTCAAAGGTCCATTTGCCCAGCCACCAAGCTATATTGCTTTAAAATAAGCGATGGCCATCAAAGAAAGATAAAAGAGGCATTCCTCACAGAACCGAAGAATCTAAAGCAAAGGGCAAAGAGCTGGCTATGTAGCTGTGGTAGATATAAAACCTGAGAGAGGAGAGTGTTTTCAGAAGGGAGGCAGACTCCACAGTAGAGGAATTAATCAATCAGCCAGTGTGAGTTGTT
>NW_007885768.1:0-545 GCF_000696425.1 Galeopterus variegatus
TGGCAATTTAAGCCCCCAGTTTCTTTGAAAATGGAGTTTGGGAATATGAAAGTTTAAATTCGGTAAACTAATTAGCAGTGACCAGTAACTTGAGGAGGCCAGCGTGCCCTCTAAGTCTACCTGGGAGTCTCCCCAAGTCAGTCTTGCCATTTCTAGCCACTTTACCAGCCCCAGTGAAGGAGAAAAGCGTGTGTTTGCTTTTAAAAATAGAGAACTGGGGCCGGCCCAGTGGCGCACTGCTACAGTGCGCCGCTTGGGAGCGCGGCGGCGCTCCCACCGAGGGTTCGGATCCCACATACAGACTGGTTCCCGCTCACTGGCTGAGCGAGGTGCGGGTGCGACACCGAGGGTTGCCATCCCGTTGCCGGTCCTGGTCTGGTACGGGCGCGACACTGAGGGTTGCGATCCGTTGCCGAACACGAAAAAAGACAAAAAAAAGGAAAAAAAAAAAAAAATAGAGAACTCATTAAGTATAGTTCTCTGCGAATTTTTTTAATACCTGGCAAACAGATGTTGCATCTAGTATTACAGAAATAGATTTTAAA
>NW_007885769.1:0-545 GCF_000696425.1 Galeopterus variegatus
GTGCTTTAGAAATATTCGTAAATGATTATATCTACCAACAACTGGCTTAACTGAAAATATTTTCACTGGCCACTGATCAGTTAAGTCGATCAATTCATTAAAAAAATAACTACTGGGGCCGGCCCGGTGGCGCACTGCTACAGTGCGCTGCTTGGGAAGCGCGGCGGCGCTCCCGCCGAAGGTTCGGATCCCACATACAGACCGGTTCCCGCTCACTGGCTGAGCGAGGTGCGGGAGCAACACCGAGGGTTGCGATCCCGTTGCCGGTCCCGGTCCGGTACGGGGGCAACACTGAGGGTTGTGATCCATTGCCGGACACGGAAAAAGACAAAAAAAAAAATAATAATAATAACTACTGGCTATCCTGTTAAGATATGATCTGTACATGTCAAATCATTGTTCTGACATTTAAAAATAAATTTAATGTGAAGTTGATGAAATCAAGCCACCATATTGTCTTATAGACCCCTTGCCCAATTTCCTATACCACACAGAAATATTCAAAGTTCTGAGAGAGCCTGGATGAGCCCCCCATATTTCAGAAG
>NW_007885770.1:0-545 GCF_000696425.1 Galeopterus variegatus
ATATATCATTTGTAAAATGGAGATAAAATTATTTATTAAGGGTAGGTGCTCAGCGGCAAATGGTCTCAATAAATTTTAGTGATTATACAGTATAGTATGCATTTCTCTCTATTTTCTCTCTATTTTCCATTTTTATTTCTCACTGTTGATTGATGTTTTGCGGAGAGCAATCCTTGACTTTTGTATACTTATTTGGTATTAATCCACTTATTCAAACTGTTATTAATTCTAATAATTTATTTTTGCTGTAGTCTTTTTTACCCAGGTGTAAAATCATGTTTTATTTGTTTATTTTTCGGTGATTCTTGTTTAGCATACTTGCTGGAATGTCCAGAAAAATGTTGAAATATAATAGCCAAAAGATGAATCGCTGTTGTTTCCTAATATTTATTTTAAAATAATGTCATATTTAAATTTCTTTCTTTTATTCTTTCTATTCATAGTTTACTTTAAAAGTGGCTACAAAAATTTTGGAATGCCTTTTAAGCACCAATTGGCATGATCTCATTGGGCCATTCTTTAGTTTTTTGATGTAATAAATTATT
>NW_007885771.1:0-545 GCF_000696425.1 Galeopterus variegatus
CGCCACCGGGCCGGCCCCCAACAGTTTATTATTTTTATGTCTTGAAAGACACTGGAAGTACAACTGATTTTGGCAAATATGTTGTCTTTCTAGCTCTTCTTTCAGTATTTCTCTTTCCTGCCCAGCACTGCATGTTCTGAACTAAAGGAAATAAAAAGTTAAAACTTATCTGTTTTTTAGAATGAGAGATCCATTTCCCAGAGAAAGCCCCACCTGAAGGCTTGTCTGCACAGTCACAGCCACGTGGCTTGTGACCACGACGGTCATGCTCCTTAGGCCTAATGCATCTGACCTACTAATTCACTTACTGCTTTCAGCTTCATTCCTGAAGTCAATCCTATTCTCTAGCTGAGCACGCCCATCTGCTCCTGATGGATTCAGCAATTATAATCTCTGGATGTCCACAGATGTGTGTGTGCTGTGTAACTCCATCCCGTCAGATACTGCAGGGCCCTGCTTAACACTGGGGGGCGGGGGGCACAAGTGGTTTTATCAGCAAATGAGGCCAAAGCAATTTCAGGTAAGCAGTCAGGACACTGGAAGAT
>NW_007885772.1:0-545 GCF_000696425.1 Galeopterus variegatus
CTCTCTTCTTTTTTTTTTTGTTAGCTGTGCTAACGGTTTGTCGATTTTATTTATCTTTTCAAAAAACCATCTTTTTGATTGGTTGATCTTTTGTATTGATTTTTGGGTTTCAATTTCATTAAGTTCTGCTCTGATCTTGATGATTTCTTTCCGTTTACTAACTTTAGGTTTGGATTATTCTTGTTTTTCTAGTTCTTTAAGGTGCAGTGTTAGATTGTTCACTTGCCATCTTTCCATTTTTCTGAGGTAAGCATTTAATGCAATAAATTTCCACCTTAGTGCTGCTTTTGCAGTGTCCCACAAGTTTTGGTATGACGTATCATTATTTTCATTTGTTTCAGTAAAGTTTTTTTATTTCCTGCTTGATTTCTTCTTGGACCCATATGTCATTAAGTAGAATGTTGTTTAATTTCCGTGTGTTTGTATAGTTTCTATAGTTTCATTTGTTATTGATTTCTAGTTTTAATCCATTGTGGTCTGAGAGAATACATAGGATAATTCCAATTTTTTTGAATTTGTTGAGACTTGATTTGTGTCCTAATATG
>NW_007885773.1:0-545 GCF_000696425.1 Galeopterus variegatus
TCCTATGTTATACAATTACTTTCTTACTGAGCCGAACAGAGAAATTATCAAAATCATGAGTCACTAGGGCTGGATAAATATTTTAAAGCAACCCATACACATATTTAGAAATAAGTTATTGGATGTAAATAAAAATAAACAAAGAATTACTGTGACAAGTCTTATTTTTTCTTACATTTTATCATTTAACATAGTTTGTGTTGGGGGAGAACAATACCCCAAAGTATGTTGCTTTGGCATGCTGAGCACTTTTGAGTTGAAGGAAATTAGAAGGCCTTAGAAGTTGCCTCAGAACCAAGGACTTTCTAACCTGCTATCCCCCCACCAAGTGCAGGGAGGAGCTTTCTCTGTAAGTTTTCTTATAGGATGATAAAAACTTCTAAAAGAAATGCAATACTCTTTAGACTCCCTCCTGAGGAATTTCATCGAATAACAAGGAAAAATTAACTACCTGAGAAAAGGAGAGATTAAAAGTTATCACACATGCAGACAAACTTCTCATCTACGGTAGATATGAGAGATTACCTAAGAGTCCTTACCTCCAT
>NW_007885774.1:0-545 GCF_000696425.1 Galeopterus variegatus
GAGAGAGAGTGGAGGGAGAGGGAGAGGGAGGGATAGGGAGAGGAGAGAGAGAGTCTAGAGAGTGGGAGAGAGAGAGATTTGAGCGAGAGGGCGGGAGAGAGAGAGGGAGAAAGAGATAGAGAGTGGAGAGAGAGGGAGTGAGGAGACAGAGAGAGTGGAGAGAGAGGGATGTAGAGAGAGAGAGTGGGGAGAGAGGAAGGGAGAGAGAGATAGTGGAGAGAAAGGGCAGGACAGCGAGAGTGGAGAGATAGAGAGAGGGAGAGAGAGAGGACAGAGATAGAGGGGAGAGAAAGAGGGGAGAGATAGAGAGTGAGGAGAGAGACAGAGAGAGATTGGAGGGAGGGAGAGTGGAGAGAGAGAGTAGAGAGAGAGTGGAGAGAGAGAGTAGAGAGGGAGTAGAGAGCCAGGGAGAGAGAGTGGAGAGAGAGTGGAGAGATCAGAAGGGAGAGAGAGATTGAGAGAGAGAGGGAGAGCGGGAGGAGAGAGAGAATGGAGAGAGAGTTTCATTGAGAGAGAGAATGGAGAGAGAGATTGAGAGAGGGAGA
>NW_007885775.1:0-545 GCF_000696425.1 Galeopterus variegatus
AAGGATGTGTAAGGCAATGTATGTTAAAGCATACATTATTTTATTTTTTATTTATTTATTTATTTTTTCCTTTTTTTCGTCTTTTTTCGTGTCCGGCAACGGATCGCAACCCTCAGTGTCGTGCCCGTACCGGACCGGGACCGGCAACGGGATCGCAACCCTCAGTGTTGCACCCGCACCTCGCTCAGCCAGTGAGTGGGAACCAGTTTGTATGTGGGATCCGAACCCTCAGCGGGAGCACCACCGCGCTCCCAAGCGGCGCACTGTAGCAGTGCGCCACCGGGCCAGCCCAAGCATACATTATTTTAAGTTTACTTCAGCATTACAGAAGTAATCTCAACAGTGAACAAACAGTTGTTTTGATGGAACTGTGGCGAAATGGAGAACAGTCAAAAACTCAGGATATGTAAGATCAACAAATCATGTGACCCTGCCCAACCCACATTTCCTCATATCCAATTATTTTCACTTTTCTTCCAAGATTGAAATACCTCGCAAAATATTCCTGAACTACCAGAAAGAAACTATGAAGATATAAAACCATC
>NW_007885776.1:0-545 GCF_000696425.1 Galeopterus variegatus
GTCTTTGGAATTTAGGTCTATGTAGTTAGTCACTTTCTTTGCTACCTGTCAGGAAGAGATAATGTCCCTAAATATAACAAGTACATTACATTCCCTTGCAAGGGCTCTTTAGTAACCTCCTCCCTCTGTGCTCCAAATGCTCTTTGAATATGGCTGTGTTACAGCTGTTATCCACCTGTTTTGGAATTAACTTTTATACCTCTGTATCTATATATGGACGTTGAATCCTGGGAGGATAGGCTAAGTTCCATTTGTTTGGGGTACCCAGGACCTAAAAACATATCTGGCATATTTTGTTTGCTCAATATTTGTTAAATAAAATAATAATAAACATTTTTAAAGAACAACAGTTTTCATTTATGAATGGCATCTTATGTTCTCATAACCGACTATACTTTGCAATAGCATCACAGATAAGCTACTGATTGAATAATTGTCTAAGGGTAATTTATTTTGTTCCAAGTTACAGGTTTGTTTTCATATTCTTAAATATAGATAACTTCATTTCATAAATTTAGAAGATGATATGTCCAAAATACATCATC
>NW_007885777.1:0-545 GCF_000696425.1 Galeopterus variegatus
AAAAAAAAATCAAAGACATGAAGAGGAACAGGAAACAAAAAATCAATCGTAGTTATTGCTAATATAGTTACTGCCATCGATCATTGATTTTATCCAGGGGGTTCCTGCTGCCAACCAAGTTGAAAAGAAAAACATGGTGGATTCAGTAATGGCCCTTTTCTGACTTTGTAAAGATGGAGAAGGAGCTGCAAAGAATTCCAAATAAAGATATGCATGTCACCGAAATTGAATGATAAAAGTATTTCTCTCTGGTGATCTGCTGTCCACAACATGTGTGTATGCAGGGTGCACTCCGTCATCTTTCCTGATCTCCTTCCTTCTTGGATTTCTGTGCTTCTCCATCTTGCTGGACAGCTGACATTAAGGACTTGCTTCTATGTTTCCTTACCCTCTTCTTTTAGGTGTGTCCAGTAGAGGATAGGCAGGTAATCTTAGGGCCAGCTATAGGAGAGTGAAGTGGGGGTATTCATTCCCCTCAGGTCCCTTCCTGCTGGGCCACTGTGGGATCTGTGTCCCTCTATCACAGGCCATCTATCAGTCGGCCC
>NW_007885778.1:0-545 GCF_000696425.1 Galeopterus variegatus
TGCAGGAACAGTGGCCACAAGAGTGCCATCGAGGAACAAGATAGAAAGAAAAAGTTTAAGGGCCGGCCCGGTAGCGCGCTGGAGAGTGCCCTGCTAGGGAGTGCGGCGGCGCTCCCGCTGAGGTTTCGGATCCCATGTGGAGACCAGTTCCTGCTCGCTGGCTGAGCGCGGTGTGGGCGCGACACCGAGGGTTGCGATCCCGTTACCGGTCAGTAAAAAAGACAAAAAGGAAAAAAAAAAAAAGAAAGAAAAAGTTTAAGGAAGAAGCAGAAAATGGGAAAATGGAAGGCTGCTGAATTGGCAAAAAACACCTGTCCCTTGCTATTGGGGTTAAAAGCTGCTGATGCAGCACTTGGATATCATCTTATTCCAGCGACAGAAGAACATATCTAAACAAGATCCAACATATGTAAACAGGAACCATACTGTTGTGGATGTTACTGCTGGTGCTGCATAATTAAATGGCCTTTATGCTGTGCAGTCAGATACTGCTAGGATTGCAATCTTGCTTTTAAAAGAAAAAAAAAGAGTAGGCACTGGAGAAA
>NW_007885779.1:0-545 GCF_000696425.1 Galeopterus variegatus
TTCATCCAAATTGACCAGAAACTGGGTACAGGAGATCCTGAGTGTATCAACCCAAGTCTTTCTGTAGCCTGATCTCATTGAGTAAATAAATCTCATTGATGCAGTAACATACCACATAGATTCACTGCTTCACAAACATCATGACTCAAAGCAATAATTGTATTTTATGTTTTAACCTACCTGGCAGGCAGGCAGACAGACAGATGCATACACACAATATATAACTGAAAAATTTATAAAACAATACTCATCTTTAGGTTTCCATTAAACAGTAAAAACAAAAAGTTAACTTAAATCTAAGCATTTATTTACATAAAAATCCTCAAATATACAAAACGAACAAAAACAAAATGCTGGCTGTGAATCAGCAAATTGGTTTCATGATCTGCTGATAGGTTATGACTCTCAGTCTGATTATATTGATCTTGAATACATAAAGAAAATGCTTCCACTTTGGTGGGTGAAGCCTCTCCCTTATACTCATTTCTATCATTTCCTTTGGATGTCCTTTCATTTGTGCTGTGTTCAAGTGCAAAAATCCTTCA
>NW_007885780.1:0-545 GCF_000696425.1 Galeopterus variegatus
TTCAGCACCTGGGTTTATGGTCTCTTATCTCTCATATTAGAGTAAGCAAACCTTCCTCCCTGCCTCCCAAGTCCCCCTCTCACTTCTTCATCCCTTCTCAGCAGGAAGTAGACAGAGATGATATCGATGCCCTTCTCCCAATCTAAGACCAAAGAGGGAGGAATGTTGGCTAATATACCTTCCGCCAGAAAAGTAAAATGGCGTTAAAGACCGAGATACACAAAATGGCACCTGAGAAAGTTTCCCGGAAAACCCCCACCCAGAAAAATCCCCTAGCTGCCACGTCACCTTCCTGCGCATGCAATTTTGCCAGCCTATGAGAAAGTCCCTGCTCAGTTTAAACCCTGCTTGCTTCCCTCCCCTTCCTTCTTAGCCAATAGGAACAGTCCAGCTCAGCCTAACCGGATATAAAAGGCCCACCCTGACTCTCCCTGCTGCTGCTCCCACTTTGAGAGGGCAGCCCACCCACTCACCCCTGAAGCCTTCCAATATACATTCTGGCTGAGTATCTGTCTCTCGGTGTAATTCTTTGCGGCTCTGGTCCA
>NW_007885781.1:0-545 GCF_000696425.1 Galeopterus variegatus
ACTCTCATGGTTTTCCATCAGCTTCTTTTTGGGAAGAACTGCACTTAAATAAACCAACTGAAAACTGAGATGCAAGCTCACACTGAGTGACAGTATGAGCCAGGAAAATTAGAAGGTAAACTCCTTCATCATCACTCCCACCTGTCTTACGTTTACATTCAAATGGTTTCCACCTTCATGCTGTTTCAGTAGGTCAGAATGTGCTGCTTGGAGGAGACTATTTTGGCCCAAATGAAATTGTGCCCTGAAAAGCCAATAAAAAAAAAATTTCTGTTCTCAGGCACCTAACACAACTATAACAAAAATCTAGACACTCAGATTTCAAATTAGTCATTCTCCCCTCTGCAAACATACTGATTACAAATTTAGCAGTAGTATCAGAAGTGGGCTTAAAAACAAGCTTATATAGAATGTAATATTATATAATACAGAGCTATATATTGATACATATGTAAATCAGATTTCTATGTACTAGATATAAGAAATAAATATATATAAATTCATAAATATATAATATAGCATATGTAATATATAGTATACAATAT
>NW_007885782.1:0-545 GCF_000696425.1 Galeopterus variegatus
GTCAAGGGTTAAGATCCCCTTACCGGTCATCTTTTAAAAAAAATAAAAATAAAATAAAAAAAATTTTTTTAAAAAAGCTGATGCCACTTAAAATTGAATTAGCAAAATTCATTACCACCACCCCTTCACAGTTTGTTTAAAATGTGTTTGGCCACGGAAGAAAGTGTTAGTTCTAATACCAACTTAATGGCTATATAGAATCTTTAACAGGGAAGCAGTGTAGTTTATTGCAGTGGTTCTCAAATTATGGTCTGAAGGTTCCTGGGAGTACCTGAAGCCCTTCCAGAGGGGGTTCATGAAGTTCTCCCTCCAACTGCAAGTCTATGTGAAACCAGTTTTTCTTTATATACTTGTACTTCAAGCAAAGCAGTACATTGAATGAAGAAGCAGACTTGAGAATTCATCTGTCTTCTATTAAGTCAGACATAAAAGAGCTGCAAAAATGTAAAACAATGCTATCCTTCTCACTGATTGTTTTGAAAAATAATTTTAATAAAAGTATTTATGTTAATATGTGATGGGTTTTTGTTCTCTTAAATTTTTTA
>NW_007885783.1:0-545 GCF_000696425.1 Galeopterus variegatus
GGAGCGCCACCGCGCTTCCCAAGCGGCGCACTATCCAGTGCGCCACCGGGCCGGCCCCCTTGACCCAGTTTCTTAGCATCTTCTAGCTTTCGTTTCCCATTTGGAATCTAAGAATGTGACATATTTTCTTTCCATTATAAAGTAAGAGGAAAAAAGGCAGTGTTTTCAAGTTGTTAGAAGAAAGGTGATAGAGTTCATGAACAATAATTACTATTGATTTGAATATGCTATGAATTTCATACTTTTGTCTGTTTCATCCATCGGTGTCTAATAGAGACATCTAAAATCTTTCATTGTGATTATAGATATGTTTCTTCTTTTATTTCTGTTTTTGCTTTATACATTTGAGGCTGTATTTTTGGTTGCCTATAAATTTATGGTTACACTGTATTTTTGATAGATTGTTTCTTTTATTTTATAACATCTTTTTTTAATGTGTCTTTTGCATTTATTTTAACATGAAAATAATTTTTTGTGATATTTTAAGTTTATAAACAGCTACATTAATAATATTTTCCAGGAGCAGGAGTAGTGAACTGGTACCT
>NW_007885784.1:0-545 GCF_000696425.1 Galeopterus variegatus
AGGAGTTTGCTGGGCAGAGTAATGGCTTTCAGGCAGATGCCCAAGTTAAGGGTCATGGGGGGTGTTCTCAAAGGTGAGAAAGTGGTGGAGAAGCCTAGAAATTTTCGCTTTCGATGTAGTCTCCAGACAAGGAGCTGAAATTCTCAAACCCAGCCCCTTTAACAGGTGGAGTAAGCGGGGGCTCAGAGAGATTTAAAAGCCTAGACCTTTTGAATTCTTAAAAACTCTTCATTTTGAGAATCAGATGAAAAAAATGTGGGCCTCGCCTCCGGGAAACGCATCTTTGCCTGATGTCTTGCCTACATTTTTAGGGGGCTCGGATCTCAGCCTGGTTAAGAATCCAGGCTCCAAGCGACAGGTGAGTTTCCAGCGTCGCCCTCGGAATTCTCCGCGCCCCAGGGAGGGGGAGGCGGCTTGGGAGGACGTGCGGGGGCCTCCCAGGTGAGTCCTGGGACCTCCCGGCTCTGGCTGTCGTCCAGGCCGCGCCGCATCGGAACCCACCTCAAGGCCAGTCTCTATCCGAAGACTCGGCCCCTGCAGCCCCC
>NW_007885785.1:0-545 GCF_000696425.1 Galeopterus variegatus
TCTGTTCATCCAACCTAAAATCAAAGAAAACCTCAGTAATTTAGAGAAGGGGAAAAATAGTATGCCCATTGGACTGTCTCCCCAAACATCAGATGTTGTATCATGGTTTTTCATGATTCATTTTGTTGTTGTTGTTGTTATTGTAACAATTTATTGTATGTATTTGTGGGGTACAGATTTGAATATCAAATACTTGTGTACAATACATGATGACTAAATCAGGATAATTAGTATACTCATCTTTATAAAATGTAATCATTCTTTGTGACCTTTAACCAACTTCTTTTTATAATAGTCTTAATCTCAGACAGATTTCAATGAAATCCTCAAACAAGAATAGGTTGTATAGATATTTTATATTGCTGGCTAAAGTGAAGGGAGTTAGTTGCCAGAAGAGGGAGGCTATGGGAAATGATGTCCTTGTATTCTTCCCCTGGGGAAAAAAAAATTTACCAGTCCTAGAGTAGGTGTGAACAAAAGGTGGACGCAGATAAGTCCATCATTTTTCAAAGAAAATGTGCTTTGGATCATACTGAGGTTCTACC
>NW_007885786.1:0-545 GCF_000696425.1 Galeopterus variegatus
AAACCCAAAGAATGTGAGAAAGACATGGAAAACTATAGGAGAGCAAATATTATTGCAAGTTCAAGAAGAATAAGATTGATTCTGGAATCTAGAGAGGTTCTATAACGAGATTCATGAAAATATGATTGAACCAATTATGTGTGGTTTAATAAAATCTATAGAGGAAACAACAATTACCTGGAGCCTGCATTTCATCCCTAAAAAAAAAAAAAAAAAAAAAAAAAATCACATCTAAAATCACTTCTTAATTTTGCTTTAGTAAAGTTACTAATCTGGTAACTCGGGGCAATGAGGTAGTTATAAAAGAAAATTTGTCAAAACACTTACTTGGATCATCAGAATATCTTTTTAAGCAAGAAATAAAAATGCTGAAATATGAGTGAATTCAAGTACTGTTACATAAGGGAACCCCCTCCCCTCCCAGACCTATACCATAAGTCCAACCCCAAGTAAAAAGCAATAGCAATCTACCACTAGGACAGGGCAAAAGGAAAAGAGAGACTCTTCTGTAATGTGTACATAACAAGACTACTAAAGCTAAAGGT
>NW_007885787.1:0-545 GCF_000696425.1 Galeopterus variegatus
CAGTAGAAATATACTGCTAGCCACCCATGTAATCTACAATTTTCTATTAGCCAAATTAAAAGGTATACAGAAACAGATGATATCAACTTTAATAATTTATTTAACTCCATCTATCCAAAATATTATCATTTTAGCATATAATCAATACAAACATTATTAATGAGATATTTTATACTTTTTTTCCTACTGAGTCTTTGAAATCTGCTGTGCTGTGTGTTTGGCAATTACAGCATATCTGAATTATGACTGGCCACATTTCAAGTGCTCGGTAGCCACATGTGTGGACGTGTGAGAACAGCTCAGTTTGGACCTTCTCATTTCCTTATTCTCTCTTATTTATTTCCTTTTGCATTATGATTCCACTTCCAACAGTTACTCATCTCTGTGAGTTTCTGTCCTAGAAGGGAGCCCTGCGGTGTCAGTTTGAGAGTTCATTACTCCAGCATCTATAGTGCCTCTTGAGCTGGGCACCTTGCACTTGCCTGGTACATGTGGAACATCATTAATCCAAACATCTGAAATCCAAAATGCTCCAAAATCTGACA
>NW_007885788.1:0-545 GCF_000696425.1 Galeopterus variegatus
TTTGACTTCCTTTATATCAAATTAAATATATTAAGGACATATATAATTTCCCTAACATGTGATGATCATATAAATATATGATCTCTTCTTTAAAATATGTGTGTGCATAAAAATACACACACACAGATACACAGACAGGTAGACTGACTCAACCACCTTTAATAATATATTCATTAAATTTTTGCCATGTAAACTGCCTGATTTTTCAAAAAATTATCTTTTGCTTCAATAGCAAAAATGTTGGCACTTTTATTAAGTAGCAAATACATATTCATTATATCCAATCTTATTTTTTATTATAAAAATATATATAAAAATGTTCAATTCTAGCTCGTTGATAATTTTATTTACCTTGTTTTGTATTTGTTTTAAGACATATTCAGTTCTTCCATTTTATGCCTTTTTTCTCCTGATAAAACCCAAATTCTACTTAAGCTGAGTTTCCTGAGTAGGGGCTCAGAGCATGATACCTGAAAATACGGCACCCTGGCAATTGAGAAAGTCACAGAAGCAAGAGGGTCTCTCTGACCTTCTCCTACCTTCCT
>NW_007885789.1:0-545 GCF_000696425.1 Galeopterus variegatus
CTTTCCAGTTGGCTGGGCACTTCACATCCTCACAAAACTCTCTTGCAGCAGCTTCCATGCTGGACAAGTGCAAGCCTTTGAGATTCTGCACACCCCACACCCCCCTGAGTCCACAGTTTGCATTCCTCACACCAGGAGAGGGCCTGAAGATCCTCCTCATTGAACAGCACAGAAAAGTAAAAACAAATGAACACATCACAGCAGACACCCCTCCTCCACACTCTATTCCAGCATCCGGAGTCTTCTAATGGGCACTTTGCTCAGACATTAATATCTACATAGGGGCCCAGAAATAGCAGGGACAAAATGTGAAATTTCTTCTGAAAACTGTGCCAAATAACTCCAGAGTCTGCGTGACTTACATAATATGCCAGGGGGTGGGAAGGATAGTAGTGGTGTTTTAATGTTCTTAGCTGATGAGATACTTACCTATTCCAGGGCAGGAAACAGATGGTAGGGCCAGTTTCAATATGTGAGGGAGAGCACTTCTGCCCAGAGGACTTTCACCCTAACAGTGGACCAGACCTAGACCCATTGACATCTTC
>NW_007885790.1:0-545 GCF_000696425.1 Galeopterus variegatus
CAGGTGATTGAACCCTAACATTTCCTCTTAGCATCTGCCCTCTCAGGCCACTGGCACCGACTGTCAGGTGCCCTGGGTTCAACACCTCTGGGGGAGGGTAAGGAAGCAGAAGTAGGTGCAGGGAGAAGTCGGGCCATGGTTTGATCAGCCAGTCTCACATGGAGCTTGGGAGCTGGATGGCCCTGTAGAACTGTCTTGAATTCATGCAAAGGGGCTGGGCCTTTATGCCCCACATCAGCCAGTCGCTGGATGCAGGCAGCCCCAGGGAAGGAGGTGTGACCTTGAATAAGGTTACTTTGTCCAGATCAGAGTGATCTCTGATCTATGGAGGGAGACTCAGCTGTGGGCTGCACGGCTGTGCTTCCACAGTCTTACCTGCTCCCAACCTCCCTGCAGCCTTCACCTCTGCTCCCAGTCCCCCCTCACCTGGCCCCTCTATCCTCCATGGGACAAGGAGTGCCTGAGGCTTACTTCGGGGGAGAAAGGAGGGATGGTTTTTCAAACTGCTTTGCTTATTCGAGGGCCATTGAAAATTAATTGTAGCT
>NW_007885791.1:0-545 GCF_000696425.1 Galeopterus variegatus
GTTGTGTCCAAAGTATTATAAGCTGTTCGAATTATTATTTATTTTAAAATAGGAGAAAAGCCACGTCAAGTGTCAAATTCATTTTTCTGGGCTTCTCTCATGCTTAGGATCTTGGTCTACTTAATAAGATTTGTAGAATTAATAAATAAATGAATAACAGCAGATTACTTGTGGTTCTTATAAGACAGATTGCAAGCATAGTGGAATAATGTCAAGGGGTCAGATAGATAAAGACCTTCATGTCTATGAACTTAGTGTCTATATGTTTGTTCTAATACACTGCAAATTTTCTTGATTTCTAGAGCACAGCTTTGGAGAGATCTTCAAAAATTGGGAAAAATTACTGAAACAGCATAGGAGAGCCAGAAGCACAGGGTAGGAATGGCTTAAGGCACAGAGGAAAGGTAGAAGGGCTGTGTCCTGTAAACAGCATATACTTAAGGCATATCTAAAGAAGCAGCTCAGGTCAGAGAGTTAGATTATGTGAAATTTAGTATTATTTAGTTAAATTTTATTTAATGAGATCACCCCAGCATGTAAGTTTC
>NW_007885792.1:0-545 GCF_000696425.1 Galeopterus variegatus
TCTGAACTCTGGGGAAGTTAAATACTGCAAGACAGACATGATAGTTCCACGTTTCCCTAGATCATCACAATGCTTCTTTTAGATGTTCATTTATAGAATCAACTAAGGGTTATTTATATTTTGTACATTATTTGTAATGTAATATAATATATTAGACAATTATAAGTATACATTATATATACACTTAATTAATATCCTTGGGAGGAAGGAAAGAGACACATAGGGTGAACAATAGCAGTTGTTCTGAAACTATTGCAGTTATTTTGCTTATTGAAATTCCTGCAACTTTCAGGGAGCAAAGGAAGTGATTAAAGGGCTCTTTTGGTGCCTTCGTTGAAGACTAGGATGAAGCTGGTTGAGTGTGCCTTGTAGGGAATGATGTAATCCAAGGCTCTTCTCTTAGTTTCTTCTCCTTGAATCCTACCTTCCTTGGGCTGGGCTGGACTGGGCCGGTCCGGGCCAGGTGGCGCCAGACCGGACTTGGAACTCTCTTCTGCTCTCCTTTCTTCCCCTTCATTTTAGGCATTGTTTCTGAGATGAGCCTT
>NW_007885793.1:0-545 GCF_000696425.1 Galeopterus variegatus
ATAGATGAAAAAAGAAAACAATACACTCGTGAATAAACAATATGTCAATCAAAAATTTTTTAAAAATTTGAAACAAATGAAAATGGAAACATAATATACCAAAATCTTGGATTCAGCAGAAGCAGTTCTAAAAGTAAGGTTTTCAGCAGTTAACACCTACATTAAACAAATAAAATAAAAGAGAGAGAGAGAAAGATCATAAATAAATAACCTAATTTTACACCTCAAGAAACCAGAAAAACAAGAATAAACTTAGTCAAAACTAGTATAAGGAAGGAACAAAGATTAGAGCAGAAACAAAAAAATAGGCACTAAAAAAATAATAGAAATGGTCAACAAAATAAAGAGTTGGTATTTTCAAAAGATCAGCAAAATGAACAAACCTTTAGGTAGACTGACAAAGAAAAACAAAGACTCAAATAAATAAAATCAGAGCTTAAAAAATGTACACATTACAACTGTTACCACAGAAATACAAAGGATCATAAGAGCATATTATTAACAATTGTACACCAATTGGATAAAGTAGAATAAATTAATAGATT
>NW_007885794.1:0-545 GCF_000696425.1 Galeopterus variegatus
ATCGCAACCCTCGGTGTTGCGCCCGCACCACGCTCAACCAGTGAGCGGGAACCGGTCTCCAAATGGGATCCGAACCCTCAGCGGGAGCGCCACCGCGCTCCCAGGCGGCGCACTCTCCAGTGCGCCACCAGGCCGGCCCTAATGTTACCTTTTATGCAAGCTCTTTGTGCTATATTTTTGTTTAGCTTCTTTCACACTTAATTCTCATTGTCAAGGACCTTAAAAAATTTGTCTAAGGAAAATAACAATGAATTCACATAATGTTTCCTAAAATACACCAATTTATGTAGAAACCACTTATTATAAAATACCCTATGGCAGAGAAAAAGGAATGATTAAGTCAAAGTAATTGACCGTCCCTCTAATCACAAGGTACCTTTGGCTATTTGTCATGAATCTAATTTCACAAACCATTTCATTCATTATTGCTACTGTGAAAGAATATTTTTTTTAAAAAAGAGCATTGTTATTCTATATAAACTGATGACTAAAATGTTATTTTCACTGATTCAAGTTTTTAAATTGTATGAGAAGTAGAGACAAAC
>NW_007885795.1:0-545 GCF_000696425.1 Galeopterus variegatus
AAACAAATGGTTGCAAGCTGTCTTGCAATAAAACTTTATTTACAAAATAGGTTTCAGACTAAATATGATGGGTCATAGTTTGCCAACCCTCAATCTCCATGAATTTCTTTTCAAAAAACATCTTCCAACACCCTACTCTCTCCATCCCCACAAAAAACAACTTTTTTCTTTTCTTTTTATTTTTAAGGTTATAGCAATGGTCATCAGAAGATTTATTTATTTATTGGTTATGAATATTCATGAGATACAAAGCTGGTTGTCACCCCTCCTGTCTATGACATGAGGGTCAGATTCTTACTGGCAGCATACCCATTACCACAAATTGCACTTGTACCCTGTGTCCCCCACCTAATTATCCCCAGCCTCCCTCCAACTCCCCCTGTCCCCCACACTCCACTTTGTATCCCAAGGAATGTTCTTTTCCTCTGCAGGTCCAACACACTACTGTGGTCTTTCTTTCCTTCTTTCTGTCTCTCTGAGCTCCCACATATGAGTGAGCACATGCGATATTTATCCCTCTGTGCTTTGCTTATTTCACTCAACAT
>NW_007885796.1:0-545 GCF_000696425.1 Galeopterus variegatus
TTTAAAAATTGCATGTATATGATAGCAGTAGTTATTTTCAAGGAATATTAATCTAAGCACAGCAGCAAAGGCATTATGAACATAATTATCATAAGTCAATGTGATGTTCTAAATGTTTCTTTGCATTTGCTTTTATAGAATAACCCTGTAACCTTTTTCAAACAGCAATAGTCCTAATTGTTATTAGCTTCATTGTTATTAGACCTTGACATTGTGATTTCCTCTATAATTTGGCATTTCTTTTTCAAAACCTTTGGATCCCCTTGACATTTGTTTGGAGTATAGGATTTTTTATGCAGCATAAATTTGAATTGATTGAGGTTTCCAATAATGAACAAGCTGTGGTCATTCCAGGTTTCATATTTTTGTCAAGATGCATTTACTTTGTCATTTATCTGGCTGCAAATTCGATGTTGCACTTCTCTTTTGGTCAACATGTTTGCTTTTGGTGATTCAACGCTTTAGTGTCCTGTCTTCCTAGGACAGCTCTGGAGTACCTGGGACACTCAAAGTCTCTGCCTTGTGGGTGACAGTGACAACCATCA
>NW_007885797.1:0-545 GCF_000696425.1 Galeopterus variegatus
GGTCTTACAGATCCAAGAAGCTCCAAGATCCCCAAACAGATTCAACACAAAAAGGACCTCCTGAGACACATTGTAGTCACACTATCAAAAGTCAAAGACAAAGGAAGAATTCTAAAAATGGTAAGAGAAGAGTGTAAAATTACCTATAAGGGAATCCCCATCAGGCTAACAGCAGACTTCTCAATAGAAACCCTACAGCCCAGGATGACATATTCAAAGTGCTAAAAGAAAAAATTTGCCAACCAAGAACACTATATCCAGCAAAGCTTTCCTTCAGAAATGAAGGAGAAATAGTATCTTTTCCAGACAAACGAAAGCTGCAGGAATTTACCACCACAAGACCAACCCTTCAACAAATCCTCAAGGGGGTCCTGCATATGGAATCAAAAGAGAGACATATGTCAACATAAATACACAAGAGAATAAAAACCACTAATAGAACAGATACGCAAATGAGAAAGAGAAAGAAAATGTATTTTATCATTACAAAAAAACACCCAACATCAAAGATAAACAATAAAAGGGAAAGACAGAAACATAAGAAA
>NW_007885798.1:0-545 GCF_000696425.1 Galeopterus variegatus
GCAGCTTTTTCTTTCTCTCATCATAGTTTCTCCTGCCTTCATGAACTCCATAGGTCTCTCCACCCCTTCCCCTGAGCTCCAGCGTCCCCGGCTTGGCTGATGTTACATTTTTAGAGCTGTAAATTGGTTGATTTGTGGGAGAGAGTGACACTGGGACCATCTATTCCACCATCTTGATTGGATCTCCCCTAAATAGTTTAATTATTAATCGTCATGCATATCCATGACACAGCAATTGCACTCTTGGGTATTTACCATTTACCCAAAAGAAATGAAAATATTCTGACCTCACAAAGACTTGTACATGAGTGTTCATTGAACCTTTAATAAAGTTGGAAACAACTCAAATATTCAAAACAGGTGAATGGATGAATTTCAAAAACAGAGTGCACTTTCTTAATTCCATCTATAAAAAAAATCTATATAAGGCTAAATGAATTTATAGTGACAGAAAGTAGATCAATGGCTGACTGGGAATGGAGATGGGCAGGAGATAGGAGGGGAGGCAGGGATGTTGACTACAAAAGCAGCATAAGCGAAATTTG
>NW_007885799.1:0-545 GCF_000696425.1 Galeopterus variegatus
TTGTCTCTCAAATCTGTCCTTGGGGCCCACCCCGTGCTGTGCTCCTCTGGGGCTGAGAAGGGGTGTTCTTGGCAGAACCAACCATATCCCTCCTGGTCATCATCCTCGGCTGCATGCCAGGCTCCTCTTGGGCCCCTGCTCCAGCAACCTGTGACTCTCTGGTGGCCTATTGGGGCTCTCTCCTCCTGGGCTGTGTCCCTGCTGGTGTGCCTGTGGCCTTGTTTAGCTGGCTGCTCAGAAACCCCCTTTCCTGGCTTAGAGTCATTTGAGCCGGAGGATAGGGACAGGAAATGGGTTTTAGTCTGGGCTGGGGGGCAGATGAAAGTTGTTCAAGGGGGAAAACGGAGGTCACTCCAGAGAAGTGGCAGCCGTATCCCAAGGTTCTGAGAAAGAACCTTCCTCCTTGTGTCCACAGGCAGGAGGATTTGCCTGGGAACTGTCCCCACCCCCAGCTGTCACCAAGTCCCCACTGTGGCAGTCCCTGCCTCTCCTGCCCACATGTCTCAGGATGTGTATTATTCCCTGTTGACCTTTTTCCCTCAGTG
>NW_007885800.1:0-545 GCF_000696425.1 Galeopterus variegatus
TCACTAAGGTGTGTTCAACAGAAAAGGTAATACCAGTTTTTAATTATTTTTCTACCTTAGACATGTTTTAATTCATAAATCATTTTCTCTAGAGACTGATATTTGAAAGTATTGTTTTTCACTTAAGTGGCGATCAATTTATGTGCTATCCAAGCACATCAAAAGCCAACAAGAATCTTATTTTGCCTTAAAACCAAAATTTGGCTTGTTTGGTCTGACTCTATCAGTGTTAAAGCTGCTTGGCAGTTGAGAAACTATTTTTATTCATTTCTTCAAAAAAATATATGAAGCACCATTACACATGAGATAATATTCTAAGTCATGAAGACACACAAAATTATCAATTCAGATCAGTCCTTGCCTAAAATAGCTCACCTTCTACTGAGAAGAAAAATTGTCCATAGGTTATTGCAGCATTTAAATAGTCAATTTATAGTAAAGTAAATGCTTTTGAAAGTTAGTAAACTTATATGGGCTTATAAGGACCTTGTTAAAACATCATGATTCATGGGGAGCTGCTTACCAAGTTTGCTTCTTCTGGGTAT
>NW_007885801.1:0-545 GCF_000696425.1 Galeopterus variegatus
GGTCAAAACATCAATTGCTGCCAAATAAGATTTATTTTGATGTCATATTTTGTTGCTAAAGCAGATCCAACAGATCCAATTTAATAAAAATTCCTGAAAAAAATGTGTCTTTGGTTTCCTGTCCACGTAGCAGTCAGCCTGGTGCAGATGTGCACTTGGATTTATATTTAAATACAATAGAATAAATATGCTATGTTTTATTTTCAAAATTTTTAATTTTTTTATTCTCCAGTGGTGCTTAACTGGGCCACTGACTTAATTAATACTCTGATACCTAGAGAGATTTTCTCATACAGGCACAAGACTATGAGGAAGGAAGCACTTATTCTCCAATACAATACACTTAGCAGAAGGTCCCTGGATCTCAAAAGAAGGAAGTGAAATATTTTGGTTTGATAAGTCAAAGACTATAAGAAGAAGTGAACTATCATGAATTGATAAGCCCAAGTTAACGAAGATATCAAAAATGGAATCAGGAGAGCTGTGTTCTTGTCCTGGGGTTTTCTCTCACTTTACAAGGATCTAGGCTTAATTTCTTTACTTCC
>NW_007885802.1:0-545 GCF_000696425.1 Galeopterus variegatus
ATATTTAGAGGGCTTTAGATTTAAGTAATATTACCTTTTTATTTGAGGGATTTTATTTATATGACTTACATATCACCCTACTTTCAGATATACCCCAACATTAGTGTTCCAGGTTAATAATTTGAAGACTATACTTTTTACTTGACGTATTTCTTTCTTGTACTAAAAACATTTTTTTACTTTAATGTGTGGATGACTTTCTGCCTCTCTGTCTTGCAAGTTTTCATGGTATGAGATTATAAGACAGTAAATTAACAAAGAAATTATAAAACATTACCTTTGTACATTACATATCATTGCTGAAAGCCTCACCAAACCTCATATTTAATCAGATATATCTATGTAATTACAAAACTCAGAGTAAATAGGAAAAAAGGAAGTCAGCCAGAATATTCTCCTTCCAGAAAATTGTATGTCATTCTTTTCTAAGAAAATTGTAGTCATTCTCTACTATTGGCTTGTAGCACATGAATAAATTCTTACTTCACAGACATGCAACAGAAGGTTTGGAGATTTCCCTCCAAACCTTCTGAATTTCAAGCCAA
>NW_007885803.1:0-545 GCF_000696425.1 Galeopterus variegatus
TTTCCATTCATACAGTAATGAAATTCTCTAAAGAAACCTTTTTTAGTCTTTACATTACTAGTCCTGTTCAGAAATAAGAAAGGTAACTCCAGTATTTTGGGTCTGAGTGATTGGGACTATGATGGTATCCTTAACAAGGAAGTGCAAAGTTAGCATATTAATGTTTAAAAATTAGGTGATTGCTGTTTTGTGTGTGTCTCACACCAACCCTTGAATAAGATTCTTGAAGACAGAGACTTTGGTTGGTTCAGTACTACATCCCAGAGTCTAGAATACTTTCTGGTATACAGTAGGCTCCTAACAAATGTATGTTGATTAATTGGGAGTAGGGTGTATTTAATAAGTTAATTTAATTTATTTGACTTGGATTGAATGCCCAAAAAGAAGGTAAAATGTGGATCCAGAGTTAAAATTATGTTTGGAAAGATTCTAATGGTCTTCATCGAGGGAATTTTTCCTTCATCTGATTATTTTTCATTTTTTTTTTTTACAATTTGATTTTACTCTGGTTGCTATTGAGAGACCAAGATCATAAACATTAAATT
>NW_007885804.1:0-545 GCF_000696425.1 Galeopterus variegatus
TAGGCATCACCAATCTACTTTCTGTCTCTGCTGATTTGCCTATTCTGGATATTTTGCATAAACCAAATCATATAATACATAGTTCTTTGTGACTGGCTTCTTTTGCTTAGCATAATGTTTAAAGGTTCATCACGTTGTAGTGTGTTTCAGTATTTCTTTATTTTTATTGCCAAATCATATTTGGTTGTATGAATATGCCACACTTTATTCATTTATCACTTGATGGACATTTGGGTTATTTCCACTTTTTGGCTATTACGAATAATGCTGCTATGAACATTCAAGTTTTTGTTGAATATATGTTTTCATTTCTTTTGGGTATATACCTAGGAGTGGAATTGCTGGATCATATTCTAACTCTATTT
Source organism: Galeopterus variegatus (assembly GCF_000696425.1). NCBI lineage: Eukaryota > Metazoa > Chordata > Mammalia > Dermoptera > Cynocephalidae > Galeopterus > Galeopterus variegatus. The sequence goes on from NW_007885804.1 coordinate 366, forward strand.
TTAACCATTTGAAGAACTGCTGGACCATTTTCCAATGTGGCTGCACTGCTTTACCTTCTCAGCTGTAATGGTTGAGAGTTCCAATTTCACTACATATCTGTCTTTTTATTATAGCCAATTGTATTAGTTTGTTTTGTGTTGCTATAACAGAATACCTGAGACTGGGTAATTTATAAAGAA
>NW_007885805.1:0-545 GCF_000696425.1 Galeopterus variegatus
TACTGTGAATATCATCTCTGGTAACTCCCCAGCTGGAGAGGCAAGAACTCTGTACCTCTCATTTGCCACCCCTGAAAATCTTGTCCCGGTAGGGACAAGTGCCAGTTGGTGATGGTAGAGAGGGGTGGCCTCCACTCCTCTGGCATCCTCCCTGGCATTCATGAAAGCTAGGGAGTGTAGCCAGGATAGGACTGGAGGATTCCTGGGCCTGGCTCCAGAAGAACTTCTGCAGAAAAACATACAGTGTGCTCTGTGGAATTTTGTTCCATGTTCAAGTGAGCCCATGCATTGCCATGTGGGGGCATTATGTAGGAGATGTTGAAAGGCCACAGGCTTTATTCATTAATGCGCTCATTTCAAAATGTCTATCAGTCACACAACATGTTTTAGGCACAATGCTGGGAGTTGAGCAGATCCAGAGGGAGATGGGACACAGAGGTGAATAAATAATAGTCCTCACCCTTAAAAATAGCACAAACAATGCCCAATAGTACAGAAGACACACAAACTGCAAAGTAAAACAAAGAATGACATAGAAATTCAAA
>NW_007885806.1:0-545 GCF_000696425.1 Galeopterus variegatus
ACTACAATAGGAGGTAAAATAAAAGAAAGTCCTTATTACAAAAAGGGCAGCTTTAATTTCATTTTCCCACTTACTCCATGCTGTGGGTTGAATGCCCTCCCAAACTCATTGAAATTTAATCCCCACTGTTAACAGCGTTAAGAGGGTGGGAAATCCTATTATGGTAACAGAAAGGTGTGGCCTTAAAGAGGTGATTACATTGTGACAACTATACCCTCCAGAATGGATTGATCTATTCATGGAGCAATGGTCGTGGTTCTGATGACTTTAAAAGGAGTGAGGAAGTTAGTCTCTCTCTTGGTCAACCATCTTGTCATGTGACACCCTGCATTGCTGTGAAGAGTCACCACCCACCAATAAGGCCCTCATCAGATGTCTTCCCTGAACTTTGGATTTCCCAGCTACCAAAACTGTAAACAATAAATATTGTTTCCTTGCAAATTACCCAGTTTCAAGTATTCTGTTATAAAACAGGAAATGGACTACTACTACACTCCAAGTCTCAAATTTCTGTTTCTATATTTTTCCTAATTCTCCATTGAGGC
>NW_007885807.1:0-545 GCF_000696425.1 Galeopterus variegatus
TCCAGCTTCAACTCTGGTAGGAGCTCCAGCTCCTTCAGTTGCACCAGCTCCTCCAAAGTCAGGGTTGTGAAGAAGATCAAGACCTGTGATGGAAAGCTGGTGCCCGAGTCCTCCGATGTCCTGCCCAAGTGAATGGCCACTGCAGCCCTACCCGCTTCCTGTGGCTGCCCCAGAGCCTGTTGGGGAGGCAGCTGTGCTGGAGAGTGTGGGGAACAGGAGACCCACCTGAAGCTCAGCCCTGGCCCTCACCCTCAGCCCATCCTTGGGGAGGGTCTACTGCCTGGGGTACCCCCTGTTGCTCATGCCCCAACTGAGAACCAATCTGATTTTCTTTTCCAAAATAGAGCCTACCCTGTCTCTGCCAATCCCCTCCCCGCAAAACAAAACAAATCAATCAAATAACTAGATCATGACAGACTTAACCTTAGAAATGTTGTATTACTCAAATACTGTTATTGGGAAAAGAAGACTGCATTTCTATTTTATATGGGGCAGAGAGAGGCATTTCTAAGAATAAGCTTAGAAGGAGGAGTTGATAAGAATTA
>NW_007885808.1:0-545 GCF_000696425.1 Galeopterus variegatus
GAGTCATTGCAAGGAACCGGTGCAGGGCCTGTCCCATGGGAAGTGTTTGGTGGATGGGTGGTGGGGGAGACAGGCTCACCAGGAGAACACTGGGACACAGCAAGGATAGTTGATCCACCTCCCAATCAGTGCAGGATCACTCAGAGGAGACTGGTCAGGAATGCAGAATTGCATTGGGTGCAGTTTGACAAAAAACTCAGGCCCAGATCAGAGTTTCTACACAACCCAGGTGCACCAGGTCTCTGGAGAGCCAGAAGTACCTATAAGGTCAACCGTTAAACCCTGAGCTACACAAAAAGCCTTCCCTAAGGAAACGGCAGCAAAGCAGCAATTTAGCTCAACAACACAACTCAAGTACTGGTTCCCACAGGAAATTCCCCCATGTTAGAAGTAAGCAAAAGACAAAAAATTAGTTCCAGCCCAGGCACAGTGCCAGCACCTCCAGCTACCTGGGGACCTGAGGCATGGAGAACAGAACCAGACCCCCCCCCACCCACAAGCAGGCACACTGCACCAGTGCCTCAGGGCCCACCTGGGGACCCAAG
>NW_007885809.1:0-545 GCF_000696425.1 Galeopterus variegatus
GGGAGCTAAAAATATATTAATTAATTCACTCACATACACACACAAAAAAGAAATCCGGGGGGTGGGGGGAGAAGAAGAGATAACAACTACAATCTTTTGAAGTTGTTCCAAAAAGCAAACGGAAAGGATGTTCTTGGGTGGGAGGGGGGAGAGGGAGGAGGGAGGGAGGTTTCGGTGATGGGCCATAATAACCAACTACATTGTACATTGACAAAATAAAAATTCAAAAAAAAAGATCCTTTGCCCATTTTTTAAAGTGTTATTTGTTTTTTTACTGGTAAAATGTTTGAGTTCCTTTGATATCCTTATATTCTGGGCATTAATCCTTTGTCAGATGCATAGTTTGTCCCTTGTTTTCACAAGGAAATCTTCAGTAGAAAGAAAACTAAATGAAGTCAGATATCATCTTTGATCCTCATTTTTCTGAACTGTAAAATGAGGACAGCAATATTGTGATTATTAAATATGAGGCTATATCATAAAGATTGGAGCATAATTATCAACACAGTAATGCTCATTAGCTCCTAGCTTCCTTCCTCTTCCTA
>NW_007885810.1:0-545 GCF_000696425.1 Galeopterus variegatus
TCCTTTTTATTGCTGAATAATATTCCATTATATGGATATGCCAAATTTTATTTACCCAACCGTTAGCTGATGGACATTTGAACAATTTCCACTTTCTGGCCATTGCAAATAATGCTGCAATGAACATTCATGTACAAGTTTTTATGTGGACATCTGTTTTCATTTCTCTCGGGTATATAACTAGGAGGGAAATTGCTGAGTCTTATGATAACTCTCTCTTTAACCTTTTGATAAACTGCCAAACTGTTTTCCAAAGCAGCTACCCATTTTATATTAATACCAATCAATGCACAAAGATTCTGCTTTTTCCATATCCTTGCAAATACTTGTTACTGACTTTTTTATTATACTCATTCTGGTGGGTTTACCTAGAGCTTTAACCTACATTACAGATGGAAAATGTCATGATTTTATGATAAAAATGCGTAGAAACGATTTATGAAGCAATTCTTAAAACTATTCAGAACATCGCAGTGCCTCAGCAAAAAGAATATTTTAATTCAACTCCACTATGACAACTGTTGAAGGATAAGGCTTGGTTACTA
>NW_007885811.1:0-545 GCF_000696425.1 Galeopterus variegatus
TCTCCACAACGACCAGAATAGCCTTCCATCTATTCGTCGATGAAGAAATGCCCTGTCCCCATGTTGAATACCGTAACTGCTATCCTCCTGCTCCCAGTGCTCTTCTTCTGATCACTGAGCAGCTGGTTCTTCCTTATTCTTCAAGTCTGAGATATGTTCTCGCCGTCTCAGCACAGCCAAAGCCTTGGCACTCTCTTTAAAGTAGCCTCTCCATCATCCCTCCATCTCACCACCCTTTTCTTCTTTCAAGTTATTACCACTTATCAGTAAGCATTATTAATTTATTTACTTTGTGTTTATCTTTTCCACTAAAATGCAAGCACTGCAAACACATGGAACTTATTCATAGTGTGTCTGCAGCATGTAATATAGCATCTACCATCCTAGTTATTCAGTAAAACTCTGTTGAATTAATGATGGAAGGAATGAATGAAAGAACGATACATGAATTTTAATTGAGGGTTAAAGAAAAAGAAATAGTAAAAGATGAGTGGATACGGAAAATGTGGTATATCTACACAATGGAATACTACTCAGCTATAAAA
>NW_007885812.1:0-545 GCF_000696425.1 Galeopterus variegatus
TGGTGAGCCATGGGGAACTTGAAAGCCAGCTTTGGAACCAATTACTATTGGCTTCTTGCTCCTTTTTTGCGCTTTTCTAGCCCTTCTCTAAGCTTAGCTAGGGAATCTTTCACCACTCCAGAGTGGTCGGCATAGAAGCAGCACTCTTCTTTAAGGGCAGCGCATAATCCTCCTTACTGTAAGAACAACAGGTCTAGTCCACGTCAATTCTGTAAAACAACTTCAAAAACTGATGTTAGCAGTTTTTTAAAAATGTGATACAGACACCTCCAAGCGGCCAAAATCTATGTCCACTGCCTCCTTAAGGGAAGCTACCACAGGTAGGTCCTGGTACCACAGGTAGGTCCTGGTACCGGCGGTCCTGGTACCCTCTCCAATAACTCCCAAGAGGGAGCTGATGGCTACCACAGCTGCCCCTGCGGCCTGCTTGTTTCGGGTCCGCTTATTTCGGGTTTTGGGGCGGTGAGATTTGCAACAGTGCTGCAAAAGGGTTTGTTGGCACCTATGCAGGAACCTTTGCCAAGGACCCACGGGAAGGTGAGTCC
>NW_007885813.1:0-545 GCF_000696425.1 Galeopterus variegatus
GCTTTCCTAAGTGATGAAATACGCAGGATGTGATAATGGCAACAAAAAAACTGAACACATATTGAATAGACCAATGAAAGAAAAATTTTGAGAGAAATTCGCTTCATCAATCTGTTACCAAGTATTTGTCAATGGTCTACTTTGATGTAAACTCTATATTTTGTACCATTTGAATTGCCAAGAAAAAGAAAGTCCCTTCTCTCAAAAACCCATAGCATTGTTAAGGTGTTGTTGCTGTTAGAGAACATAAAATTAAGTGTAAATAGTATAAGAGAAAGAAATAGAAGGAAGTTGATATTGAGAATATATTAAGTGCCAGGAAAACATGATCATTTTGTTTATATGAACATTATAATTGAATTTTAAAGCTGAGAAAACTGATTAGGTAAGTTGCTCAGCTTCACAAAACTTGACTTTTCTGCTATCCCAGATTGTTTCAGTATAAGGGATAAAACTCTACAGAAAAGGAGGCAGGAGATACCAAACCCTGATAGTAGACAAGTCTGAATTTGATCAAAATCTCTTGTTTCCCCAATTGAAAAAAA
>NW_007885814.1:0-545 GCF_000696425.1 Galeopterus variegatus
GGGTTGTGATGGTTGATCTTTGGGTCCACTTGGCTGGGCTATGGTGCCCAGTGGGTTAGTCAAACACCAGTCTAGATGTTGCTGTGAAGGTATTTTTTGGAAGTGATTAACAGTTAAATATGCAGACTTTGTGTAAAGCGGATGACCCTCCACAATGTGGGTGGGTCTCATCCAATCCATTGAAGGCCTTGAGAAAAAAGACTGAGGTCCCCTAAGGAAGAGAGAATTCTGCCTTTAGATGGCCTTCAGGCTGGAGCCACAACTAACTCTTCCTTGGCTCTCCAGCCTGCTGGCCAGCCCAAATTTTGTACTTGCCAGTCTCCACAACTGGTGAGCCAGTTCCTTAAAATCTCTCTCTCCCTTCTTCTCTATGCACATGCCACACACACCCTGTTGATTCTGTTTCTGTTTTCTGGAAAACCCTGACAAATGCAGGGAGTGACCGCAGACCTCATCCCCTCAACCCTGCAACTCAAGTCAGGAGACGCATCCTTCAGTAGAGCATGGTGGTCTTCCAGAAGACCCTCATGACAAGGAGCTCACCT
>NW_007885815.1:0-545 GCF_000696425.1 Galeopterus variegatus
GCTAGGTACCCCTGGGAATTGTGGCACAGATCTCTGAGAAGTAACTGACATATTTTAAGAGGGGCAGTGACAATTAAGAGTGCCCAGAAGATGATGATAAATTAGGATGGTAGGGAGAACCTTAAGGAGGTGACCCTCAGAGCGGGGCTTCTTTCCTGCCACTTCCATTCCATGACACACACAGAAAATGGAACACTGTACTACACGCTGGTGGCTAACGGTTACTGGAGCCCTGCCCAGATGCCCTGAGGGAATCAGCATTTTAGGAAATCTGTATATCTCAAGGAATTTTATACAGAAAAGGATTTGTTTTGTGTTTCAAGAATGTTAACTCTCCCTTTCCATGGCACAATGCCCTTGCCTTCTGCCCTGTTCTAACTCAGGCCAAAAAAGGAACAATTCAAAAAAGGCTCCTTACTGCTTCTATCCTTTTGTTTTTGAAGAGTTAAAAGACTAGATTTGAAATCAGATAATGGTCTTTATTGAAAGTTAGATGGGCCTCCAGTTCTTCTAGGATATAATTCAACAAATTCTAGTCTTTAAGA
>NW_007885816.1:0-545 GCF_000696425.1 Galeopterus variegatus
TTTTTTCAAGTAGCATATAATTAATTAGGTAGGGAGAACACTTCCAACTTAAGAAATATTTTCTGTGGGTTGGTTTGAGCTTACTGTTCCATAAATTATTTCATAAATTAATAACTTTTTTTTATATAAGTACAAAGCACTTTGGATTCTATGCTATGTTTCTGTGCCAATATTTAGATACATGTTATCACTTGATTTTCTGCTCCATGGTTTCCCCTTTCAAGCATGGTCTTATTCACTCAAGTAAGTGTTTGAAATTAACAACAACAAAAAAAAGTCCCAGCAATTCTGGCTGACTTGTTTCAAATTGAAGTGGACAAAAACTGACTTTTTAACCTTGTATTTAATAGTAAAAGCAAAGGGTCCCTTTGTCAAGTTGGGATGGAGGAGGTTAAAGAAGCTTTTATCCTTATAAATTCTGAGCCTTTTTTTCTGATGAGAAATCAACCTCTATTGTTGGAAAAGGGGAGAAATATGAAGCTTTTGTAATCTTGAGCATAAAGATTGAGATGAAAGTACTGTAGAAGTAGAATAAAAAAAAAAAA
>NW_007885817.1:0-545 GCF_000696425.1 Galeopterus variegatus
ATAATTTTGTGGCTTACTTATACAGAATACCTTTTTTTCATATCTACAAAAATTTATTATCTAAATAAAGTTCCAAAAACACAAATCCTCCAAGCACCATGGTTTAATAAGAAGGCAGTGAGATTAGATATATAGAGCAAAAGATTAAAACAAAAATTGCAATCATTTTGAGTAAGCATGCCTTTAAATATCTCATGGATAAGAGAAAGATCGAAAGTAACATTTGCACCTATACTTACAAGTAAATAAGAATTATACAGTATATAAAATGCCAACGCATAGCAAATAAATTCATACAAGATGTGTTAAGTGCTATAGTCAGAAGCAAATTTATAGCTTTAAGTGTTTTATACTTTTATACGTATATATGTGAAGCATGTTTAAATATTAGGTATATAATTTTTTTAAACTTTAAATGTTACATATTACATTACATGTATGTCATATATATGTGAGGGGGTATCTTTTTCCACTTAAATTGAAAAATAAAGCCTATGAAAATCAGAGTACAGGCATGGTAAAAGGGAAAATATAGGTAATGGTAA
>NW_007885818.1:0-545 GCF_000696425.1 Galeopterus variegatus
CCTTCAAATGCAGAGAGTTATCTCCAGGTGGCAGCAAAAGAGGAAGGCGGAGATTCAAAAGGGAGGACTCCCCGCTACTGCTGACTTGAAGATGGAGGGGCCACATGTCAAGGAATGTGGGTGGCCTCTAGGAACTAAGAGTGATTGCTGGCCAACAACCAGCAAAGAAACTATGACCTCACTCCTACAACCACAAGGAACTGGATTTTGTCAACAACCTGGGCATGCTCGGTTGCATGATTTTTCCCAGAGCCTTCAGAAAAGAGCTCAGACTGGCTGACGTTTTGATTTCAGCCTTGTGAGACCCTAAGTAGAGAACCGAGTTGAGCCCACCCAGACTTCTGACCTGAGACTGTGAGATAACACCTGAGTGTTGTGTTGAGCCACTGCGTTTGTGGTAATTTGTCATGCAGCCATGAAAATGTAAGACAACCTTCCTCTCCCAAGTCTTAAATAAGACCCAAGGGACACGAAGCTCATAGGGGCCTCCCTTCTGATCCAATACATAGGTCACCTTTCTTATACTGTATGGATCTAGATACTTC
>NW_007885819.1:0-545 GCF_000696425.1 Galeopterus variegatus
CAGTTATGTTTCTAATGAAGATATAAAGATGATAATCAAATTAGCTGAAGAGTTGATGAGATAGTAGAGGTGGCATAAATGTAGTTGAATTCTTTTCAGACCACACAAATCAATAAGGAAGAATTTCTAACTCTTTCTAAAACACAGAAATTAAACTTCACATGACTAGATTTCATAAACCTAGATTTCAAAATTATCTCCCCTTTTTGTTGTTAACAGTAGTGTCTTAATCCAAACACAAAAACACTAAAAATTTTTTTCTCTAAATCTGATTAGGAATTTTACTGAGATTTGCACAATAAAAAATCTTTGGTTAGTCTTTCCCAATGACTGATACAATGAAAATTTGGGGTAGCCAAAATATCACTAATATAATGCACTCACTGGCCAGGCCCATCTGAGTGACAATTCATTCTGTGTGTATTGGAACTTTTGGAGCTTTACTAGTGATTTTAGGCCATGGGGGTATCATCTGTCTGTGATTTATAAATGGAACCCTCATAGTTTGAAACAGTACAGAGATCATTAATATATTAGGGAAAAAA
>NW_007885820.1:0-545 GCF_000696425.1 Galeopterus variegatus
AAATAAGCTAAGACTTTGAGGATGGAATGAATATATTTGTATGTGAAAAAAAAAAAAAAAAAACATGAGTATTAGGGGGCCAGGGGCATAAAACTTTGAGTGTTCTCCCAAAATTCACTGAAGCTTGACCCCCATTGTAACAGTGTTAAGAAAGAGGGAAATCCAATTATGGTATTTGAAAGGTGGGGCCTTTTAGAGGTGATTGGACTTTGACTTTCTGAATGGATTAATCTGTTCATAGAAGAATGAGTTAACGGTTTAATAGTTTATTAGAGAGTTGCTCTGATGGCTTTATAAGCTGAGCAAGTAAACACATTAACTAGCTTGTTTTACCATTCTGGCTACGTGATACCCTGAGTTGCCACAGGACTCCATAAAGATTTCCCACCAAGAAGGCCGTCACCAGATGTGTTCCTTGGACCTTAAATTTCCCAGCCTCCTAAACTGTAAGAAATAAATTTCATTTTCTTTATACAACACCCAGTTTCAGGTTTGTTATAAGCAATGGAAGACAGACAGATATATCATCCAAGTCATCACTAAAA
>NW_007885821.1:0-545 GCF_000696425.1 Galeopterus variegatus
AGACAGTGCTAAGTCTGCTGTGTTCTAGCTAAGGTGGTGTGTGGGGAGTGTGTGGTATCTCCGTCCTCTTCTGCTATGTTCATGTGATGAGGAACTATTTCGAGATTAGTCTATAGACATTCAATTATTAGGGGTCAGATTTTTCTGAAACCCACCTTCCAGATACAATGGTCCATGTCAGTAAAATGCTTCTCTTAGTGTGCAGTTGGACCTAGTGATCCACTACTGGCAAGACTAGAACATCATGAGAATTTTCTAGAAGTTGGAAAGATTGTGTTAATTTATTCACTGGTCTTCCCATAACCCACACACCTTTGCTGGGCAGTGGTTCTGGGATAATACTCATGCACACTAGCCAAGATGGTGATAGATTTCTGGTCAACTTCTGGGTTCTTTGATCCAGTCCTTCCCATTCCTTCTTCCCTCTATCACAGTTTGTCTTTAGTCCCTAGCACTACTGACACTGCTGTCACTGTTTGCCAAGTTGAGTGTACATTTTATTTCAACCCCAATCTCATTCAGTGTCTCTGCTGCATTTGACTCAC
>NW_007885822.1:0-545 GCF_000696425.1 Galeopterus variegatus
TGTGATTACAAGAGGGCTCCTCAAAGGCTATCCTCTACTGTTTTGAAATTGAAAGTGGCTATCCTAATACTCATTTCACATTTTGGATTAACTACTGTAATACTGGTAGTTATCATTTAAATATAGATTCTGTCTTCCCACTAAATAGTAAGTTTCTTAACAAAAGCAGACTTATTCTATATACTATTTGCAGTCCAAGATGCTACTGTAATACCTCCAATTTGATACATGTTCAATAACAGCTACTATTGATGATAATAATAAGGTTGATAAATAATCACATCAGTACAGCTAAACCAAAGGCAACTATACAAGAATCCCATACATATTTAAAGATGTTTTATATTACTAAACACAGAAAAGTTTCAGTGAAACTTTTGGGATCTCATCTGAGTACCTGTGTAGTAGTATTTTCTTCTCTAAGAAGAAGAATTTCAGCTGTCAGAGCATCAATGAGCTCTCGATGATCACCTAATAGTTGTTGCAGTTGCTCCCTTGTCTCTACTTCTTTACGTAGTTGGAGCTCACTCTATAAAAAAAAAAAA
>NW_007885823.1:0-545 GCF_000696425.1 Galeopterus variegatus
AAGGATTTTTGCACCTGTATTCATAAGATATACTGGTGTATACTTTTCTTGTGATGTCTTTGTCTGATTTTGGTATCAGGGTAATACTGGCAATATAGAATGAATTGGGAAGTGTTCTCTCCTCTTAAATTTTCTGGAACATTTTGTGAAGAATCGCTGTTATTTATTGTTTAAGTGTTCTGTAAAATTTTCCATTGAAGCCATTTGGGTATTGGCTCTACTTCATGGGACGAAATTACTTTCAACTTACTAATTTAATATCTTCACTTGTATGTCAATCCAGAATTTATTCTTTTTCTTTTTTTTTGCACAGTTAATTAGTTCATGCCATTCTAGGAATTGGTCCATTTTATGTAAGTTATCTAATTTTTAGTATGTACTTGTTTATAATAATCTCTTATTAGCCTTCTATTTATTTGTGCAAATTTAAGAGTGATATCCTTTGTTTAATCCCTGATCATAGTTATTTTAGCTTTTCTTTTTGAGCATTTTTTCTTTGCATTTAATGTCGGAACTTTTCTTTAGATGCATGCTGAGGTACATTC
>NW_007885824.1:0-545 GCF_000696425.1 Galeopterus variegatus
TAAGGATAGATTATAGAATACTTACCCTGGCTGGATCTGAGGACACCAACAGGTATTCAGCGTTTTTTCACATCTCAACATCATGGAATGGTGAACCTGGAAGAGTTCTAAAGGGTCATCAAGGCCAGCTCAAGCATGTGATCCCAAGATTTATTCTTTCATGTTTTTAAATTCCTGGATGAGATTCAAATTGTTTTTTATATGGAGGCAAAGCACAGATTGGGCAGTTGCTTTTGATTACAGAAATTCATCTCAGCTGAAAGTTTCTTAGAATAATGCTAGGTAAAACCCAAAGGAGGGTCATTCATTTAGAAGCAGTTGGGAATTTGTTCCATCATCCATTTCCCTTTTATTTGCTGAAGAATCCCGTGACATTTCAAATTATCTTTCAATTGCCTCCACTTTAAAGATGAATCGAGACTCAGAAAGATTAAGTGCAATTGGTCTAAAGTCACATGGGCGATTCGTGGCAGAGGCATGGCTTTAACCCAGGTCCCTCATCTCTCCAATCTCTGCTCTTTCCAATATTACCACTACCTTCTGCC
>NW_007885824.1:6145-6351 GCF_000696425.1 Galeopterus variegatus
TATGTAGTGCTTTTATCCAGTGCATGGATGAGAAGCCTGGACATCCAACAGATTCCCTCATTCACAGGCTCTCACAAGACTCCTGAATGAGCTCTTAAATATTACATTAAGAGTCTCCTGGACTGTAACCTTCTTGAGAGTAAATATTACACCTTACTTTTATTTGTATTTCCAGCACCCCACTCATTGCAGATGCTCAATAAATA
>NW_007885825.1:0-545 GCF_000696425.1 Galeopterus variegatus
GGCGGCGTCGGGGTCCCGCGCCGTCACCACGCCGACCAGGGAGCCCACCTGCGCGTCCTCCTGCACCTCCAGGAGGCCGGAGGGCGGCCGGAACTCGGGGGGCTCATCCACGTCGGTCACGGCCACGCGCACGATCGCCTGGTCGCGGAACGTGCCCAGGTCTGCGAAGCGCGGGTCCACGAACTTGTTGAGGGCTTCCAGGACCACGGTGTGCACGGGCTGGGACTCGAAGTCCAGGCGCTGGGGGAGGGAACAGAGGGCCGGTTAGTGGGCTGGGGTCTGGTGGACATTGAGGCTCTCAAGAGGGGGGCGGCCCAAGGTCACAGGTGACTCAGCAGGGCTTGCGGGGAGGTGGGGGTGCGGTGTCAGGGCTGCACGTGGAACTAACTGGCTGTCAGAGACCCAGACCAACCCGTGCGAGTTGCAGGTGGAGAAAGTGAGGCTCCGTGGGAGACGCACATAGGGACACACAGTCACTCAGAGTTACTGTCTCCGAGAACTTATGTTGGGTCATTTCATTAATTTATTTAACAAGCACTACTATG
>NW_007885826.1:0-545 GCF_000696425.1 Galeopterus variegatus
AGGTCAGTGGTAGTTGTCCTTTATTCTGCCTCTGCACTTATGTATGTAGCACAGTGATTAAGGAGGGTGTGCATAACCTTCCTGAAAATCACTGCCCTCAACCCACCCACTCCCTTCCTAAACTTACCTTCATCTGTGCAAGGACAGGTAGAAGTGTGTATGTTACCTGCACAACCTGGAGGGAACGTTGCCTTTGGTTCTTGATTCATGCGCACACTATGTAATTTGGTGGTTTTGATACATCGTGTTCACAGCTTGTTTTACCATCAAGGAATTACACTTCAAGAATGTTAATCAGAATTTCTCGGGCCGGCCCGGTGGAGCACTCGGTAGAGTGCGGTGCTTGTGAGCGTGGCGGCGTTCCCGCTGAGGGTTCAGATCCCATATAGAGACCCGTCCGCTCACTGGTTGAGCCCGATGCGGGCACGACACCGAGGGTTGCGATCCCGTTACCGGTCACAAAAAAAGATAAAAAGGAAAAAAAAATAATAAAAAGAATTTCTCTGAGCAGCAGAAGTTCCCACTTGGTCAGTTTACAGGGTGAC
>NW_007885827.1:0-545 GCF_000696425.1 Galeopterus variegatus
CTTTTGTTGTTCCTCCATTTCACTAGGCAGTGAGAATATCTTCGCTGTGGTAAAATAGATGTCAGAGCATTATGGTAAAGGCGGGAAGTACAGCCTGGTATGTTCAGAATACTCTTATGGACATTGTTTTTATATAAAAGGAGACATATACAGCACTCACTAGCAGTGTATTTAGAATAAAAGGATTATGTTTGATGGCAGAAAAGAATGAGTAGAAGAATGAGTCTTCAAGAGAATGATATAGTAAATAACTCCAAAATCCCATAAATACAGCTGACATATTAGCATTATGAATTTAAATGTCAACCTTAATGAATACATATCATTCCTATTTTTTGTGTGTGGACCTACTAATTCTGTTTCTAAAACAAGCATACAAAAAATGTCCAGACCAAATGCACATTTTAGATATTTTGCAATAAGCAATATACATGAACTTTATTAGATTGGGTTTATCAACCATGGTATGTTTGCCATGTGGGGACAGAAATCTCCTTGTGGTGGGGGTTGTTCTGAGCATTTTGAAAAATATTGCAGATATTTTG
>NW_007885828.1:0-545 GCF_000696425.1 Galeopterus variegatus
AATCCTCAATAAAATATTGGCAAATAGAACACAGCAACACATCCAGAAAATTATACATCACAATCAAGTAGGATTCATCCCAGGGATGTAAGAATCATTCATCATACACAAGTCAATACAAAATCAGGAGAAAAACCATGTGATTATCTCAACAGACATTGAAGAAGCATTTGATGAAATTCAACATCACTTCATGGTAAAGAGTGTCAGAAAATTACTTATAGAAGGAAAGTATCTCAACACAATAAAAGCCATACATGAGAAACCTAATGTCATTGTCATTCTGAATGGGGAGAATTTGAAAACTTTTTCTTAAGAATGGGAACAAGGGAAACTTTTTCTTAAGAATGGGACAAGACAAGGGTATCTACCCTCAGCTGTTACTTAACATAGTATAGGAAGTACTAGCAAGAGGAATTAGGCAAGAGAAAAAAAAGCCAGGGCATCCCAAACAGAAAAAAGAAAGTCAAATTGTCCCTTTTCACAGATATCATGATCCTATATTCAGAAAAGCCTAAAAGGTCTCCCCAAAATCTTAGAATCAG
>NW_007885829.1:0-545 GCF_000696425.1 Galeopterus variegatus
TATTAGTCTAGATTGTACAGGTTATAATGGAACAGATATGTAGAAGTTACCTCACATAAAGGAGGTTTGTTATAAAGGTTTACTTTTATAAAAAGAGAACTCAAGAAAGTGTCTCAGCTGGAAAATTTGATCAGGCCCCTTTGCCACTCAGGATGCAACAGCAGTTCTGAAGCACCAGCATCAGCTTTAGTGACCTAGCCAGCTTGTCTTCCCTTAACGGAGAGCGTCTAATACACTCTACTCTAGAAACTCCACAACACAGTTGGTCCCTCTTCCTCCTTTCTACTGTTTGGCCTCTACGCTACTGTTTCCATTCGATTGCCTCTTGCTATGATTCTCTCTTTTTCTCTCTGCTTTGCAGTTGAAACTCCCTAAGAGATATGGTCTAATTGCATCAGTATGTCACTCTCAAGTCTGAGACAACACTATTAATATTTCTGGGAAATGTATAAACTCAGTTTGCTTTTGCCCTCAATAACAGCTTCTAGAGGCAATATATTTTCTAGTACTCTTATTGCTTTATCTGTTAGAAGTTTTTTTTTTTT
>NW_007885830.1:0-545 GCF_000696425.1 Galeopterus variegatus
AGTAATAGAAGAAGTAATTGCTCTACCAGGATCAGACATCAACATAGCGATACTAGAAATACAAAAATCCAAGAAAATATGACAATTAAAATAATACAGTAAGGGCTGGTCCCATGGCTCACTTGGGAGAGTGCAGTGCTGGTAGTGCTGAGGCTGAGAGTTTGGACCCTATATAGGGATGGCCACTGCACTCACTGGTTGAGCATGGTGTGGACAACACTGTGCCAAGGGTTGTGATCCCCTTACCAGTCAAAAAAAATTAATAATAATAATAATAATACAGTAATTCTTAAATACCAGACCCTATAGTGTTGGAAACCTTGAGATGACTAAAAAGAAATTCTGAGCAACAATTTTAAGGGAACTAAATGAGACATGAGAAGATTCAGTTAGACAACATAATAAAATGCAGGGGAAAAAATCCAGGATATCAAGAAGGAAATTTACAAAAAGATCAATACCTTAGAAAAGAATGTAGCAGAATTCATGGACTTGAAAGACTCACTCAATGAAATAAAAAACACAACCAAGAGCTTAAGCAGCAG
>NW_007885831.1:0-545 GCF_000696425.1 Galeopterus variegatus
ATGGTGGAAAGTGGCAGGCAGCCATCGGGTACAAGCAGATCACATGGCAAGAGGAAGCAAGGGAGGGGCATCTAGGGTCTTTTAAACAACCAGCTCTCACAGGAATTAACAGAGGGAGAACTCACTACCGCCACCTCAGGGAGAGCATTAATCCATTCATTAGGGATCCAGCCCCATGACTCAAACAGCTCCCAATACTGCCCCATTGGGGTTCAGATTTACACATGGATTCTGGAAGGACAACACATCCAAACTCCATCAGAAGTTAAAAAAGAGTTGGTCTTGATCTTTTCATTTAAGCCATCTGGACTTGTCCTCCCCGTGAGCCATTTTAATAATCAAATCTCAGTTTAATAATCAAATCTTGGCCTTCGCTTCTAACCTAAGTTGCCTATAAGAACATTGAGTCTGAAGTCCACTACAGATGAAATGATTTTCTAATGAATCTTTAGGACTGCAATACTGTGGTGCTGTTATGTTTTGTTCTACCCTGTTTTGGAAATGGGATGGTAGAGACAGGAGAAGAATGGAGAAAGGAAAAAGAG
>NW_007885832.1:0-545 GCF_000696425.1 Galeopterus variegatus
AAGGTCAGGGCATAGTTTTTCTGTATTTTTAACAGGTCATTTATCCCTAAAATGTTTTTTGTGATGTATTTTTTTTATTTTTTTAAGAGAGAGAAAGAAATAACTATGTAGCTGCAAGGGAAAAGCCAACAGCCTAGATTGAAGAAGATGGCAAGTGGCAAAATATTCGTTTTTCTTAAACATTCCTTTTTTTTACCCTTTTTTTTTTTAAAGCAGCATGTTTGGGATTATTATTATATGCCAGGTACTCTGCTAAGAACTTTGCATATGTTGTCTTTAGTTTTAACAATAACCTGATGGAGCAGATCCATTCTTATTTTACATGCTAGAAATCAGAAAATTTCAAAACCTTTGCTAAGTTCACATAACCATTAAGACACAGCTGAGATTTGAATTCAAGCATGTCTTGATTCCAAATCTTTTTCTCTTAATTATTGTGTAATTTTGCAACTGAGCTGTATTTTTGCTGTGGATTGACTCATAAAAAACTGAGATTTGCATTTCATTCCGTACAATCCTATTCAAACTGTGACTTAAAAAAAAAA
>NW_007885833.1:0-545 GCF_000696425.1 Galeopterus variegatus
TCTATTTACCAGGGAGGAGTACAGATAACTTCATTCTGCATCGATTTTCTCTAAGGAGGGAAGTGTGGTCAACGAAAGCAAAGCTCTGAAATGGGGACTCAGCAGCCACAGCTTCTATTCTCATCTCTGTCTTCAGAATTTGCTCTGACTTCTAGAAACTCACTTGGTTTCCATGATTCCAGTTTTTTTGTTTGTTTCCTTGTGTGTCTTTTTCCCCCTTTAGTTGTTTTGCTTTCTTAACAGACATGATCAGACTTATTGATAGAATTCTTTGAGCTCTTTTGTTGATACATCTTAATTGGTCTGGTCTATAAATACCATATATTGATAAAATGGTAGCCAATACAATTGTACACCATTCAGGAATATGATCATTTGACACACATGTAGCCAGTTAGTGAGAACCCACTGTGTGTAAGAAACTGAGCTAGGCTGTGCAAAAAGACATTTGGTCTTTAAATCACAACATAATGATGTAATTGTCATTTGAAATATAAGCTTCCCAGTTGGCTAATACTGTATGAATTAAGTGTTAGTATACAAAA
>NW_007885834.1:0-545 GCF_000696425.1 Galeopterus variegatus
AGACGAGAAACCAGGATCTCTGCTATTAGCAGAGCCCAGATAATATGTGTCTTATCTCTAGCGAATATGGTTTATGCTAATTTTTTTTCAAATATGAGGATAAATCGCAGAGACAGAATAATTGTAATCACCAACCTGGATGTAAGAACTCCAAAATGGAAAAACATATAGCTGAAATTTTGAGTCAGCAAGACTCAATCTCCAGTGTAATCTCACATGCAGATTTCATGAAATATGAAAGTCTTCGACAGGTGAAATCTAAGGTAACCTGAGACATAAGGCAGGACTTGCAACAGGAGATGTCATCAGTTGACCTGAATGTCCATGGTGTAGCTTTGATTATCTATTTGTAGCCCCTCAATTATTGTTTATATATCTATTGAGAGATTAGCTAACCGATTTTAGAATAAAGTCTAACAATTCCCAGGTATCTTAGCTATGAATGAACATTTAATATAAAGGAAAGAAAGAAAGCGTGGGAAAGTAAAAGAAAACTATCTTTCTAAGAACTCACCTTACAGTACGTGATTCATTTCAGTAGTGAA
>NW_007885835.1:0-545 GCF_000696425.1 Galeopterus variegatus
AACCAACAAAATAAAATGCCAGTGAGTGACTGAACTTAAAGAAATGAAGATGTATAAACTGTTTGATGAGGAATTAATAATAACTGTTTTAAGGAAGCCCAGTGAACTTCAAGAAAATACAGAGAAACAATTTAACCAAATGAGAAAAGCAGTAAGTGAACAGAATGAGAAAGTTAGCAGAGAAATCGCAATTGAATAAACATATACACAGAAATCCTGGAACTGAAGAGTACAATAAATGGAACATTCTCTATAATAGATCTTACAGTAGAACATAAAATAAGTCTCAGCAAAATTTAAGAAAATTGAAATCTATTAAGTATCCTTCTTGTCCAAAATGACATCAAACTACAAATCAATAATGGTAGAAACTTTGGAAGATTCTCAAATACATACAAATGGAACAATATACTCCTGAACAACCAATGTACCAATGAAGAAATTAAAAGGGAAATTTAAAAATATCTCAAGGCCAAAAAAATGGAAAAACATATACCAGAATCAATGAGATGCAGCAAAAACAGTTTTAAGAGGAAAGTTTATAG